>NW_027144412.1:0-37841 GCF_026170545.1 Melanerpes formicivorus | reverse complement strand
AGCCCCAGCCCCAGCCCAGCCCCCAGCCCCAGCCCTGCCCCAGAACAGCCCCAGCCACCGCCCAGCCCCAGCCCTGGCCCCAGCCCCAGCCCCAGCCCAGCCCCAGCCCCAGCCCCCAGCCCCAGCCCAGCCCCAGCCCTGGACCCAGCCCCAGCCCAGACCCCAGCCCAGCCCCACCCTCATCCCCAGCCCTGTCCCCAGACCCAGCCCCTGCCCCAGCCCAACCCCAGCACTAGCCCCCTGGCCTGGCCCCAGCCCCTGCCCCAGGCCCAGCCCAGACCCCAGCCCAGCCCCACCCTCATCCCCAGCCCTGTCTTCAGACCCAGCCCTGCCCCAGCCCAACCCCAGCCCTGGACCCAGCCCCAGCCCCAGCCCTGCCCCAGCCCAGCACCTGCCCTGGACCCAGCCCCAGCCCCAGCCCAGCCCCAGCCCCAGCCCTGCCCCAGAACAGCCCCAGCCACCACCCAGCCCCAGCCCTGGCCCCAGCCCCAGCCCCAGGCCAGCCCCAGCCCGCAGCCCCAACCCTGCGCCAGCCCCAGCCCCAGCCCCAGCCCCTGCCCTGCCCCAGCCCCAGCCCCAGCCCCAACCCTGCGCCAGCCCCAGCCCCAGCCCAGCCCCTGCCCTGCCCCAGCCCCCAGCCCCCAGCCCCAGCCCCTGCCCTGGACCCAGCCCCAGCCCTAACCCAGCTCCAGCCCAGCCCCAGCCACCGCCCAGCCCCCAGCCCTGACCCCAGCCCAACCCCATCCCCACCCTGGACCCAGCCACAGCCCAGCCCCAGCCACAGCCCAGCCCCATCCCTGGACTCTACCCCAGCCCAGCCCAGCCCCGGCCCCTGCCCGAGCCCCACTCCCCATCCCTGCCCCCAGCCCTGCCCCAGCCCCAGCCCCAGCCCCAGCCCTCTCCCCAGCCCCAGCCCAGCCATAGACTTGGTTCCCGCCCCAGCCCCAGCCCAGAACCCAGCCCAGCCTCAGCCCCGGCCCGCAGCCCTGCACCAGCCCCTGACCTAGCCCAGCCCTGCCCTCAGCCCAGGACCAGCCCTGGCCCAGCCCAGCCCCCAGCCCAGCCCCACCCACGGCCCCAGCCCCCGGCCCCAGCCCAGCCCCCCACCCTGCCCCAGCCCCAGCCCTGCACCGAACCCAGCCCCAGCCCCGGCCCCTACCCTAGCCCCAGCCCTAGCCCTAGCCCAGCCCTGCCCCTCAGCCCCAGCCCCAGTCCCAGCCGCAGCCCAGCCCCAGCCCAGACCCTAGCCCACCCTCAGCCCCTGGCTCCAGTCCCCGCCCCAGCCACAGCCCAGCCCCTGCCCTGCCCCACTTCCCATCCCTGCCCCCAGCCTGACCCCAGCCCAGCCCCATCCCTACCCTGGACCCAGCCACAGCCCTAGCCCAGCCCCTGCCCAGCCCCCACTCCCATCCCTGCCCCCAGCCCTGCCCCAGCCCCAGCCCTGGCCCCAGCTTGTCCCAGCCCCAGTCCTGCCCCAGCCCCAGCCCAGCCCCAGCCCTGGCCCCAGCCCAGCCATAGAATTGGTTCCCCGCCCCAGCCCCAGACCTGCCCCCAGCCCAGCCCCAGCCCCGGCCCCAACCTCAGTCCCAGCCCTGCCCCAGCCTTGGGCCCAGCCCTGTCCCAGGCCGAGCCCCAGAACCCGGCCCAGCCTCAGCCCCAGCCCCAGCCCTGCCCCAGCCCCAGACCTAGCCCAGCCCTGCCCTCAGGCCAGCCCCCAGCCCCAGCCCGGCCCCCGGCCCAGCCCCAGCCCCAGCCCAGCCCCTGCCCTGGACCCAGCCCCAGTCGCAGCCCTGGCCCAGCCCAGACCCTAGCCCAACCTCAGCCCCGGCTCCAGTCCCCGCCCCAACCCACTACTACTCCCAGCCTCGGCCCCAGCCCCGGCTCCAGTCCCCGCCCCAGCCCAGCCCAGATCCCAGCCCATCCCCAGCCACAGCCCTGCCCCAGCCGCAGCCCCAGCCCTGCCCTTGACTTGGTTCCAGCCCCGACCCCCAGCCCTGCCCCCCAGCCCAGCCCCTGCCCCCAGCCGAGCCGCAGCCACAGCCCAGCCCAGCCCTGGACCCAGCCCCAGCCCAGCCCCAGCCCCAGCCCTGACCCAGCCGAGCCGCAGCGACAGCCCAGCCCAGCCCTGGACCCAGCCCCCGCCCCTTCCTTGCCCCAGCCCAACCCCAGCCCCAGCCCCAACCTTGGCTCCAGCCCAGCCCCCAGTTCCAGCCCTGCCCCAGCCCTGCCCCAGCCACGCCCCCAGCCCCAGCCCCAGAATCGGCCACAGCCCAGCCCTGCCCCAGCCCCTACCCCCGACCCCAGCCCCGGCTCCAGCCCAGCCCCAGCCCTGGACCCAGCCCCAGCCCCAGCCCTGCCCCAGCCCAGCCCCAGCCCTGGACCCAGCCCCAGCCCCAGCCCTGCCCCAGCCCAGCCCCAACCCTGGCCCCAGCCCCAGCCCCAGCCCCAGCCCTGCGCCAGCCCAGCCCCAGCCCCAGGCCCAGCCCCAGCCCCAGCCCTGCCCCACTCCCATCCCTGCCCCCAGCCCTGACCCCAGCCCAGCCCCATCCCTACCCTGGACCCAGCCACAGCCCTAGCCCAGCCCCTGCCCAGCCCCACTCCCATCCCTGCCCCCAGCCCTGCCCCAGCCCCAGCCCCTGGCCCCAGCTTGTCCCAGCCCCAGTCCTGCCCCAGCCCCAGCCCAGCCCCAGCCCTGGCCCCAGCCCAGCCATAGAATTGGTTCCCGCCCCAGCCCCAGACCTGCCCCCAGCCCAGCCCCAGCCCCGGCCCCCAACCTCAGTCCCAGCCCTGCCCCAGCCTTGGGGCCCAGCCCTGTCCCAGGCCGAGCCCAGAACCCCGGCCCAGCCTCAGCCCCAGCCCCAGCCCTGCCCCAGCCCCAGACCTAGCCCAGCCCTGCCCTCAGGCCAGCCCCAGCCCCAGCCCGGCCCCGGCCCAGCCCCAGCCCCCAGCCCAGCCCCTGCCCTGGACCCAGCCCCAGTCGCAGCCCCTGGCCCAGCCCAGACCCTAGCCCAACCTCAGCCCCGGCTCCAGTCCCCGCCCCAACCCACTACTACTCCCAGCCTCGGCCCCAGCCCCGGCTCCAGTCCCCGCCCCAGCCCAGCCCAGATCCCAGCCCATCCCCAGCCACAGCCCTGCCCCAGCCCGCAGCCCCAGCCCTGCCCTTGACTTGGTTCCAGCCCCGACCCCAGCCCTGCCCCCAGCCCAGCCCTGCCCCCAGCCGAGCCGCAGCCACAGCCCAGCCCAGCCCTGGACCCAGCCCCAGCCCAGCCCCAGCCCCAGCCCTGACCCAGCCGAGCCGCAGCCACAGCCCAGCCCAGCCCTGGACCCAGCCCCCGCCCCTTCCTTGCCCCAGCCCAACCCCAGCCCCAGCCCCAACCTTGGCTCCAGCCCAGCCCCAGTTCCAGCCCTGCCCCAGCCCCTGCCCCAGCCACGCCCCCAGCCCCAGCCCCAGAATCGGCCACAGCCCAGCCCTGCCCCAGCCCTACCCCCGACCCCCAGCCCCGGCTCCAGCCCAGCCCCAGCCCTGGACCCAGCCCCAGCCCCAGCCCTGCCCCAGGCCCAGCCCCAGCCCTGGACCCAGCCCCAGCCCCAGCCCTGCCCCAGCCCAGCCCCAACCCTGGCCCCAGCCCCAGCCCCAGCCCCAGCCCTGCGCCAGCCCAGCCCCCAGCCCCAGGCCCAGCCCCAGCCCCAGCCCCAGCCCTGCCCCAGAACAGCCCCAGCCACCGCCCCAGCCCCAGCCCTAGCCCCAGCCCCAGCCCCCAGCCCAGCCCCTGCCCTGGACCCAGCCCCAGCCCTAACCCAGCCCCAGCCCCAGCCCCATCCTCTGACCAGCCCCAGCCCTGCCCCCAGCCCAGCCCATTCCCACCCTGGACCCAGCCCCAGCCCAGCCCCAGCCACAGCCCAGCCCCAGCCCTGGACCCAGCCCCAGCCCAGCCCAGCCCTGGACCAAGCCCCAGCCACAGCCCTGGCCCCAGCCCAGCCCTAGCCCAGCCCTGCCCCAGCCCCAGCTTCACCCCCGGCCCCAGCCCCGGCCCCTGCCCAGCCCCACTCCCATCCCTGCCCCCAGCCCTGACCCAGCCCCAGCCCCAGCCCCCAGCCCTGCCCCAGTCCTGCCCTCAGCCCAGCCCCAGCCCAGCCCCAGCCCCAGCTCTAGCCCAGCCCTGCCCTCAGCCCTGGCCCCAGCCAGCCCCAGCCACAGCCCAGCCCCCAGCCCAGCCAAAGCCACAGCCCAGCCCCAGCCCAACCCCAGCCCCAGCCCAGCCCCTGCCCTGGACCCAGCCCAGACCCTAGCCCAACCTCAGCCCCGGCTCCAGTCCCCGCCCCAACCCAGTACTACTCCCAGCCCCGGCCCCAGCCCCGGCTCCAGTCCCCCGCCCCAGCCCAGCCCAGAACCCAGCCCATCCCCAGCCACAGCCCTGCCCTCAGCCCAGGCGCAGCCCTAGCCCAGCCCTGCCCTCAGCCATAGCCCCAGCCCCAGCCCTGCCCCAGTCCCTGCCCCAGCCCAGTCCTGGTCCCAGCCCAGCCCCTGACCTGCCCCAGCCCCAGCCCTGCCCCAGCCCCAGCCCTAGCCCAGACCTACCCTCAGGCCCCAGCCCCAGCCCTGCCCTTGACTTGGTTCCAGCCCCGACCCCAGCCCTGCCCCCAGCCCAGCCCTGCCCCCAGCAGAGCCCCGGCCCCCAGCCCCTAGCCCTGCCCCCCAGCCCTGCGCCAGCCCCAGCCCCAGCCCCAGCCCCAGCCCCGGGCCCTGCGCAGCCCCACTCCCAGACCAGCCCCACCCTCGGCCCCAGCTCAGCCCCAGCCCCAGCCCTGCCCCAGCCCAGCCCCAGCCCTGGACCCAGCCCCAGCCCCAGCCCCAGCCCCGGCCCCTGCGCAGCCCCACTCCCAGACCAGCCCCACCCTCGGCCCCAGCTCAGCCCCAGCCCTGGACCCAGCCCAGCCCCAGCCCTGCCCCAGAACAGCCCCAGCCACCGCCCAGCCCCAGCCCTGCCCCAGTCCTGCCCTCAGCCCAGCCCCAGCCCAGCCCCAGCCCCAGCCGCAGCCCAGCCCTGCCCTCAGCCCAGGCGCAGCCCTAGCCCAGCCCTGCCCTCAGCCATAGCCCCCAGCCCCAGCCTTGCCCCAGCCCAGCCCCAGCCCTGGCCCCAGCCCCAGCTCCAGCCCTGGACCCAGCCCATACCCAGCCCCAGCCCTATCCCAAACCCCAGCCCCAGCCCTGCCCCAGCCCCAGCCCCGTCCCCGGCCCAGCCCCAGCCCCGTCCCCAGCCCTGCCCCAGCACTAGACCCTGCCCTGGCCCTAGCCCCAGCCCCAGCCCAGCCCCTGCCCTGGACCCAGCCCCAGCCCTAACCCAGCCCCAGCCCAGCCCCAGACACCGCCCAGTCCCAGCCCTGGACCCCAGCCTTGGGCCCAGCCCTGCCCCAGCCCAGCCCCAGCACTAGCCCCTGCCCTGGCCCCAGCCCCCTGCCCCAGGCCCAGCCCAGGCCCCAGCCCAGCCCTACCCTCATCCCCAGCCCTGTCCCCAGACCCAGCCCTGCCCCAGCCCAGCCCCAGCCCAGCCCCAGCCCTAGCCCTGCCCCAGTCCCCGCCCCAGCCCCAGCTCTCGCCCCAGCCCTGTCCCCTGCCCTCAGCCCCAGCCACAGCCCAGCCCCAGCCCTGCACCCAGCCCCAGCCCCAGCCCCAGCCCCAGCCCTGCCCCAGCCCAGACCCAGCCCCAGCCCTAGCCCAGCCCTGCCCTCAGCCCCAGCCCCAGCCCAGCCCCAGCCACAGCCCCAACCCTGCACCAGACCCAGCCCCAGCCCCAGCCCAGCCCCTGCCCTGCCCCAGCCCCAGCCCCAGCCCAGCCCCTGCCCTGGCCCCAGCCCCAGCCCTATCCCAGCCCCAGCCCAGCCAAAGCCCCTGCCCAGCCCCTGCCCTGGACCCAGCCCCAGCCCTAACCCAGCCCCAGCCCAGCCCCAGCCACCGCCCAGCCCCAGCCCTGGACCCAACCCCAGCCCAGCCCAGCCCCGGCCCCTGCCCCCCCCCACTCCCATCCCTGCCCCCAGCCCTGCCCCAGCCCCAGCCCCAGCCCAGCCATAGACTTGGTTCCCGCCCCTCAGCCCCAGCCCAGAACCCAGCCCAGCCTCAGCCCTGGCTGCAGCCCTGCCCCAGCCCCTGACCTAGCCCAGCCCTGCCCTCAGCCCAGGACCAGCCCTGGCCCAGCCCAGCCCCCAGCCCAGCCCCACCCACGGCCCCAGCCCTGGCCCCAGCCCAGCCCCCGCCCTGCCCCAGCCCCAGCCCTGCACCGAACCCAGCCCCAGCCCCGGCCCCTACCCCAGCCCCATCCCTAGCCCAGCCCTGCCCTCAGCCCCAGCCCCAGCCCCAGCCCAGCCCCTGCTCTGGACCCAGCCCCAGCCCAGCCCCAGCCGCAGCCCAGCCCCAGCCCAGACCCTAGCCCAGCCTCAGCCCTGGCTCCAGTCCCCGCCCCAGCCACAGCCCAGCCCCTGCCCAGCCCCACTCCCATCCCTGCCCCCAGCCCTGCCCCAGCCCCAGCCCAGCCCCAGTTCTGGCCCCAGCTTGTCCCAGCCCCAGTCCTGCCCCAGCCTTGCCCCAGCCCCAGCCCTGCCCCAGAACAGCCCCAGCCACCACCCAGCCCCAGCCCTGGCCCCAGCCCCAGCCCCAGCCCAGCCCCAGCCACAGCCCCAACCCTGCGCCAGCCCCAGCCTCAGCCCAGCCCCTGCCCGGCCCCAGCCCCAGCCCCAGCCCAGCCCCTGCCCTGGACCCAGCCCCAGCCCTAACCCAGCCCCAGCCCAGCCCCAGCCACCGCCCAGCCCAGCCCTGCCCCAAGCCCAGCCCCATCCCCCACCTGGACCCAGCCACAGCCCAGCCCCAGCAATAGCCCAGCCTCAGCCCTGGACCCAGCCCCAGCCCAGCCCAGCCCTGGACCAAGCCCCGGCCCCAGCCCCGGCCCCTGCCCAGCCCCACTCCCATCCCTGCCCCCAGCCCTGCCCCACCCCCAGCCCCACTCCCATCCCTGCCCCCAGCCCCCAGCACCAGCCACAGCCACAGCCCAGCCCCTGCCCTGGACCCAGCCCCAGCCCCAGCCCAGCCCCAGCCCAGCCCAAGCCACAGCCTAGCCCTGCCCCGAACCCAGCCCCAGCCCGGACCCCTGCCCTGCCCCAGCTCTGGCCCTAGCCCTTTCCCCCCAGCCCCAGCCCCAGCCCGGCCCCCAGCCCTACCCCAGCCCTAGCCCCAGCCCTGCCCTCAGTCCAGCACCAGCCCAGCCTCAGCCCCAGACCTGCCCCAGCCCAACCCAAGCCACAGCCCTGCCCCAGACCCAGCCCCAGCCCTACCCCAGCCCTGGCCCCAGCCTCGGGTCCAGCCCTGCCCCAGGCCCAGCCCAGAACCCAGCCCAGCCTCACCCTCATCCCCAGCCCAGCCCCGGCCCCAGCCCCGGCTCCAGTCCCCGCCCCAGCCCAGCCCAGAACCCAGCCCATCCCCAGCCCACAGCCCTGCCCCAGCCCCAGCCCGGCCCCGGCCCAGCCCCAGCCCCAGCCCATCCCCTGCCCTGGACCCAGCCCCAGTCGCAGCCCCTGGCCCAGCCCAGACCCTAGCCCAACCTCAGCCCCGGCTCCAGTCCCCCGCCCCAACCCACTACTACTCCCAGCCTCGGCCCCAGCCCCGGCTCCAGTCCCCGCCCCAGCCCAGATCCCAGCCCATCCCCAGCCACAGCCCTGCCCCAGCCGCAGCCCCAGCCCTGCCCTTGACTTGGTTCCAGCCCCGACCCCAGCCCTGCCCCCAGCCCAGCCCTGCCCCCAGCCGAGCCGCAGCCACAGCCCAGCCCAGCCCTGGACCCAGCCCCAGCCCAGCCCCAGCCCCAGCCCTGACCCAGCCGAGCCGCAGCCACAGCCCAGCCCAGCCCTGGACCCAGCCCCCCGCCCCTTCCTTGCCCCAGCCCAACCCCAGCCCCAGCCCCAACCTTGGCTCCAGCCCAGCCCCAGTTCCAGCCCTGCCCCAGCCCTGCCCCAGCCACGCCCCCAGCCCCAGCCCCAGAATCGGCCACAGCCCAGCCCTGCCCCAGCCCTACCCCCGACCCCAGCCCCGGCTCCAGCCCAGCCCCAGCCCTGGACCCAGCCCCAGCCCCAGCCCTGCCCCAGCCCAGCCCCAGCCCTGGACCCAGCCCCAGCCCCAGCCCTGCCCCAGCCCAGCCCCAACCCTGGCCCCAGCCCCAGCCCCAGCCCCAGCCCTGCGCCAGCCCAGCCCCAGCCCCAGGCCCAGCCCCAGCCCCAGCCCCAGCCCTGCCCCAGAACAGCCCCAGCCACCGCCCAGCCCCAGCCCTAGCCCCAGCCCCAGCCCCAGCCCAGCCCCTGCCCTGGACCCAGCCCCAGCCCTAACCCAGCCCCAGCCCCAGCCCCATCCTCTGACCAGCCCCAGCCCTGCCCCCAGCCCAGCCCCATTCCCACCCTGGACCCAGCCCCAGCCCAGCCCCAGCCACAGCCCAGCCCCAGCCCTGGACCCAGCCCCAGCCCAGCCCAGCCCTGGACCAAGCCCCAGCCACAGCCCTGGCCCCAGCCCAGCCCTAGCCCAGCCCTGCCCCAGCCCCAGCTTCACCCCCGGCCCCAGCCCCGGCCCCTGCCCAGCCCCACTCCCATCCCTGCCCCCAGCCCTGACCCAGCCCCAGCCCCAGCCCCAGCCCTGCCCCAGTCCTGCCCTCAGCCCAGCCCCAGCCCAGCCCCAGCCCCCAGCTCTAGCCCAGCCCTGCCCTCAGCCCTGGCCCCAGCCAGCCCCAGCCACAGCCCAGCCCCAGCCCAGCCAAAGCCACAGCCCAGCCCCAGCCCAACCCCAGCCCCAGCCCAGCCCCTGCCCTGGACCCAGCCCAGACCCTAGCCCAACCTCAGCCCCGGCTCCAGTCCCCGCCCCAACCCAGTACTACTCCCAGCCCCGGCCCCAGCCCCGGCTCCAGTCCCCGCCCCAGCCCAGCCCAGAACCCAGCCCATCCCCAGCCACAGCCCTGCCCCAGCCCCAGCCCCAGCCCAGCCCTGCCCTCAGCCCAGGCGCAGCCCTAGCCCAGCCCTGCCCTCAGCCATAGCCCCAGCCCCAGCCCTGCCCCAGTCCCTGCCCCAGCCCAGTCCTGGTCCCAGCCCAGCCCCTGACCTGCCCCAGCCCCAGCCCTGCCCCAGCCCCAGCCCTAGCCCAGACCTACCCTCAGGCCCCAGCCCCAGCCCTGCCCTTGACTTGGTTCCAGCCCCGACCCCAGCCCTGCCCCCAGCCCAGCCCTGCCCCCAGCAGAGCCCCGGCCCCAGCCCCTAGCCCTGCCCCCAGCCCTGCGCCAGCCCCAGCCCCAGCCCCAGCCCCAGCCCTGCCCCAGAACAGCCCCAGCCACCGCCCAGCCCCAGCCCTGCCCCAGTCCTGCCCTCAGCCCAGCCCCAGCCCAGCCCCAGCCCCAGCCGCAGCCCAGCCCTGCCCTCAGCCCAGGCGCAGCCCTAGCCCAGCCCTGCCCTCAGCCATAGCCCCAGCCCCAGCCTTGCCCCAGCCCAGCCCCAGCCCTGGCCCCAGCCCCAGCTCCAGCCCTGGACCCAGCCCATACCCAGCCCCAGCCCTATCCCAAACCCCAGCCCCAGCCCTGGCCCCAGCCCCAGCCCCGTCCCCGGCCCAGCCCCAGCCCCGTCCCCAGCCCTGCCCCAGCACTAGACCCTGCCCTGGCCCTAGCCCCAGCCCCAGCCCAGCCCCTGCCCTGGACCCAGCCCCAGCCCTAACCCAGCCCCAGCCCAGCCCCAGACACCGCCCAGTCCCAGCCCTGGACCCCAGCCTTGGGCCCAGCCCTGCCCCAGCCCAGCCCCAGCACTAGCCCCTGCCCTGGCCCCAGCCCCCTGCCCCAGGCCCAGCCCAGGCCCCAGCCCAGCCCTACCCTCATCCCCAGCCCTGTCCCCAGACCCAGCCCTGCCCCAGCCCAGCCCCAGCCCAGCCCCAGCCCTAGCCCTGCCCCAGTCCCCGCCCCAGCCCCAGCTCTCGCCCCAGCCCTGTCCCCTGCCCTCAGCCCCAGCCACAGCCCAGCCCCAGCCCTGCACCCAGCCCCAGCCCCAGCCCCAGCCCCAGCCCTGCCCCAGCCCAGACCCAGCCCCAGCCCTAGCCCAGCCCTGCCCTCAGCCCCAGCCCCAGCCCAGCCCCAGCCACAGCCCCAACCCTGCACCAGACCCAGCCCCAGCCCCAGCCCAGCCCCTGCCCTGCCCCAGCCCCAGCCCCAGCCCAGCCCCTGCCCTGGCCCCCAGCCCCAGCCCTATCCCAGCCCCAGCCCAGCCCCAGCCCCTGCCCAGCCCCTGCCCTGGACCCAGCCCCAGCCCTAACCCAGCCCCAGCCCAGCCCCAGCCACCGCCCAGCCCCAGCCCTGGACCCAACCCCAGCCCAGCCCAGCCCCGGCCCCTGCCCCCCCCCCACTCCCATCCCTGCCCCCAGCCCTGCCCCAGCCCCAGCCCCAGCCCAGCCATAGACTTGGTTCCCGCCCCAGCCCCAGCCCAGAACCCAGCCCAGCCTCAGCCCTGGCTGCAGCCCTGCCCCAGCCCCTGACCTAGCCCAGCCCTGCCCTCAGCCCAGGACCAGCCCTGGCCCAGCCCAGCCCCCAGCCCAGCCCCACCCACGGCCCCAGCCCTGGCCCCAGCCCAGCCCCCGCCCTGCCCCAGCCCCAGCCCTGCTCTGGACCCAGCCCCAGCCCAGCCCCAGCCGCAGCCCAGCCCCAGCCCAGACCCTAGCCCAGCCTCAGCCCTGGCTCCAGTCCCCGCCCCAGCCACAGCCCAGCCCCTGCCCAGCCCCACTCCCATCCCTGCCCCCAGCCCTGCCCCAGCCCCAGCCCAGCCCCAGTTCTGGCCCCAGCTTGTCCCAGCCCCAGTCCTGCCCCAGCCCTGCCCCAGCCCCAGCCCTGCCCCAGAACAGCCCCAGCCACCACCCAGCCCCAGCCCTGGCCCCAGCCCCAGCCCCAGCCCCAGCCCCAGCCACAGCCCCAACCCTGCGCCAGACCCAGCCTCAGCCCAGCCCCTGCCCGGCCCCCAGCCCCAGCCCCAGCCCAGCCCCTGCCCTGGACCCAGCCCCAGCCCTAACCCAGCCCCAGCCACCGCCCAGCCCCAGCCCTGCCCCAAGCCCAGCCCCATCCCCCACCTGGACCCAGCCACAGCCCAGCCCCAGCAATAGCCCAGCCTCAGCCCTGGACCCAGCCCCAGCCCAGCCCAGCCCTGGACCAAGCCCCGGCCCCAGCCCCGGCCCCTGCCCAGCCCCCACTCCCATCCCTGCCCCCAGCCCTGCCCCACCCCCCAGCCCCACTCCCATCCCTGCCCCCAGCCCAGCACCAGCCACAGCCACAGCCCAGCCCCTGCCCTGGACCCAGCCCCAGCCCCAGCCCAGCCCCAGCCCAGCCCAAGCCACAGCCTAGCCCTGCCCCGAACCCAGCCCCAGCCCGGACCCTGCCCTGCCCCAGCTCTGGCCCTAGCCCTTTCCCCAGCCCCAGCCCCAGCCCGGCCCCAGCCCTACCCCAGCCCTAGCCCAGCCCTGCCCTCAGTCCAGCACCAGCCCAGCCTCAGCCCCAGACCTGCCCCAGCCCAACCCAAGCCACAGCCCTGCCCCAGACCCAGCCCCAGCCCTACCCCAGCCCTGCCCCAGCCTCGGGTCCAGCCCTGCCCCAGGCCCAGCCCAGAACCCAGCCCCAGCCTCACCCTCATCCCCAGCCCAGCCCCGGCCCCAGCCCCGGCTCCAGTCCCCGCCCCAGCCCAGCCCAGAACCCAGCCCATCCCCAGCCACAGCCCTGCCCCAGCCCCAGCCCCAGCCCAGCCCTGCCCTCAGCCCAGGCGCAGCCCTAGCCCAGCCCTGCCCTCAGCCCAGCCCTAGCCCTTCCCCAGCCCCAGCCCTAACCCCAGCCCTGCTGTCAGCCCCAGCCCCAGCCCCAGTCGCAGCCTTGGCCCCAGCCCAGACCCTAGCCCAGCCTCAGCCCCGGCTCCAGTCCCCCGCCCCAGCCCAGCCCTGCTCCCAGCCCTGGCCCCAGTCCAAGGCCCAGCCTCCAGCCTAGTTCTGCCCCATCCCCAGCCCCAGTCGCAGCCTTGGCCCCAGCCCAGACCCTAGCCCAGCCTCAGCCCCGGCTCCAGTCCCCCCCCCACTCCCATCCCTGCCCCCAGCCCTGCCCCAGCCCCCAGCCCCCAGCCCCAGCCATAGACTTGGTTCCCCGCCCCAGCCCCAGCCCAGAACCCAGCCCAGCCTCAGCCCTGGCTGCAGCCCTGCCCCAGCCCCTGACCTAGCCCAGCCCTGCCCTCAGCCCAGGACCAGCCCTGGCCCAGCCCAGCCCCCCAGCCCAGCCCCACCCACGGCCCCAGCCCCCGGCCCCAGCCCCAGCCCCCACCCTGCCCCAGCCCCAGCCCTGCACCGAACCCAGCCCCAGCCCCAGCCCCTACCCCAGCCCCATCCCTAGCCCAGCCCAGCCATAGAATTGGTTCCCGCCCCAGCCCCAGACCTGCCCCCAGCCCAGCCCCAGCCCCGGCCCCAACCTCAGTCCCAAGCCCTGCCCCAGCCCTTGGGCCCAGCCCTGTCCCAGGCCGAGCCCAGAACCCGGCCCAGCCTCAGCCCCAGCCCCAGCCCTGCCCCAGCCCCAGACCTAGCCCAGCCCTGCCCTCAGGCCAGCCCCAGCCCCAGCCCGGCCCCGGCCCAGCCCCAGCCCCCAGCCCAGCCCCTGCCCTGGACCCAGCCCCAGTCGCAGCCCCTGGCCCAGCCCAGACCCTAGCCCAACCTCAGCCCCGGCTCCAGTCCCCGCCCCAACCCACTACTACTCCCAGCCTCGGCCCCAGCCCCGGCTCCAGTCCCCGCCCCAGCCCAGCCCAGATCCCAGCCCATCCCCAGCCACAGCCCTGCCCCAGCCGCAGCCCCAGCCCTGCCCTTGACTTGGTTCCAGCCCCGACCCCAGCCCTGCCCCCAGCCCAGCCCTGCCCCCAGCCGAGCCGCAGCCACAGCCCAGCCCAGCCCTGGACCCAGCCCCAGCCCAGCCCCAGCCCCAGCCCTGACCCAGCCGAGCCGCAGCCACAGCCCAGCCCAGCCCTGGACCCAGCCCCCGCCCCTTCCTTGCCCCAGCCCAACCCCAGCCCCAGCCCCAACCTTGGCTCCAGCCCAGCCCCAGTTCCAGCCCCTGCCCCAGCCCTGCCCCAGCCACGCCCCCCAGCCCCAGCCCCAGAATCGGCCACAGCCCAGCCCTGCCCCAGCCCTACCCCCGACCCCAGCCCCGGCTCCAGCCCAGCCCCAGCCCTGGACCCAGCCCCAGCCCCAGCCCTGCCCCAGCCCCAGCCCCAGCCCTGGACCCAGGCCCCAGCCCCCAGCCCTGCCCCAGCCCAGCCCCAACCCTGGCCCCAGCCCCAGCCCCAGCCCCAGCCCTGCGCCAGCCCAGCCCCAGCCCCAGGCCCAGCCCCAGCCCCAGCCCTGCCCCACTCCCATCCCTGCCCCAGCCCTGACCCCAGCCCAGCCCCATCCCTACCCTGGACCCAGCCACAGCCCTAGCCCAGCCCCTGCCCAGCCCCACTCCCATCCCTGCCCCCAGCCCTGCCCCAGCCCCAGCCCCTGGCCCCAGCTTGTCCCAGCCCCAGTCCTGCCCCAGCCCCAGCCCAGCCCCAGCCCTGGCCCCAGCCCAGCCATAGAATTGGTTCCCGCCCCAGCCCCAGACCTGCCCCCAGCCCAGCCCCAGCCCCGGCCCCAACCTCAGTCCCAGCCCTGCCCCAGCCTTGGGCCCAGCCCTGTCCCAGGCCGAGCCCAGAACCCGGCCCAGCCCTCAGCCCCAGCCCCAGCCCTGCCCCAGCCCCAGACCTAGCCCAGCCCTGCCCTCAGGCCAGCCCCAGCCCCAGCCCGGCCCCGGCCCAGCCCCCAGCCCCAGCCCAGCCCCTGCCCTGGACCCAGCCCCAGTCGCAGCCCCTGGCCCAGCCCAGACCCTAGCCCAACCTCAGCCCCGGCTCCAGTCCCCGCCCCAACCCACTACTACTCCCAGCCTCGGCCCCCAGCCCCGGCTCCAGTCCCCGCCCCAGCCCAGATCCCAGCCCATCCCCAGCCACAGCCCTGCCCCAGCCGCAGCCCCAGCCCTGCCCTTGACTTGGTTCCAGCCCCGACCCCAGCCCTGCCCCCAGCCCAGCCCTGCCCCCAGCCGAGCCGCAGCCACAGCCCAGCCCAGCCCTGGACCCAGCCCCAGCCCAGCCCCAGCCCCAGCCCTGACCCAGCCAAGCCGCAGCCACAGCCCAGCCCAGCCCTGGACCCAGCCCCCGCCCCTTCCTTGCCCCAGCCCAACCCCAGCCCCAGCCCCAACCTTGGCTCCAGCCCAGCCCCAGTTCCAGCCCTGCCCCAGCCCTGCCCCAGCCACGCCCCCAGCCCCAGCCCCAGAATCGGCCACAGCCCAGCCCTGCCCCAGCCCTACCCCCGACCCCAGCCCCCGGCTCCAGCCCAGCCCCAGCCCTGGACCCAGCCCCAGCCCCAGCCCTGCCCCAGCCCAGCCCCAGCCCTGGACCCAGCCCCAGCCCCAGCCCTGCCCCAGCCCAGCCCCAACCCTGGCCCCAGCCCCAGCCCCAGCCCCAGCCCTGCGCCAGCCCAGCCCCAGCCCCAGGCCCAGCCCCAGCCCCAGCCCCAGCCCTGCCCCAGAACAGCCCCAGCCACCGCCCAGCCCCAGCCCTAGCCCCAGCCCCAGCCCCAGCCCAGCCCCTGCCCTGGACCCAGCCCCAGCCCTAACCCAGCCCCAGCCCCAGCCCTATCCTCTGACCAGCCCCAGCCCTGCCCCCAGCCCAGCCCCATTCCCACCCTGGACCCAGCCCCAGCCCAGCCCCAGCCACAGCCCAGCCCCAGCCCTGGACCCAGCCCCAGCCCAGCCCAGCCCTGGACCAAGCCCCAGCCACAGCCCTGGCCCCAGCCCAGCCCTAGCCCAGCCCTGCCCCAGCCCCAGCTTCACCCCCGGCCCCAGCCCCCGGCCCCTGCCCAGCCCCACTCCCATCCCTGCCCCCAGCCCTGACCCAGGCCCCAGCCCCAGCCCCAGCCCTGCCCCAGTCCTGCCCTCAGCCCAGCCCCAGCCCAGCCCCAGCCCCAGCTCTAGCCCAGCCCTGCCCTCAGCCCTGGCCCCAGCCAGCCCCAGCCACAGCCCAGCCCCAGCCCAGCCAAAGCCACAGCCCAGCCCCAGCCCAACCCCAGCCCCAGCCCAGCCCCTGCCCTGAACCCAGCCCAGACCCTAGCCCAACCTCAGCCCCGGCTCCAGTCCCCCGCCCCAACCCAGTACTACTCCCAGCCCCGGCCCCAGCCCCGGCTCCAGTCCCCGCCCCAGCCCAGCCCAGAACCCAGCCCATCCCCAGCCACAGCCCTGCCCCAGCCCCAGCCCCAGCCCAGCCCTGCCCTCAGCCCAGGCGCAGCCCTAGCCCAGCCCTGCCCTCAGCCATAGCCCCAGCCCCAGCCCTGCCCCAGTCCCTGCCCCAGCCCAGTCCTGGTCCCAGCCCAGCCCCTGACCTGCCCCCAGCCCCCAGCCCTGCCCCAGCCCCAGCCCTAGCCCAGACCTACCCTCAGGCCCCAGCCCCAGCCCTGCCCTTGACTTGGTTCCAGCCCCGACCCCAGCCCTGCCCCCAGCCCAGCCCTGCCCCCAGCAGAGCCCCGGCCCCAGCCCCTAGCCCTGCCCCCCAGCCCTGCGCCAGCCCCAGCCCCAGCCCCAGCCCTGCCCCAGAACAGCCCCAGCCACCGCCCAGCCCCAGCCCTGCCCCAGTCCTGCCCTCAGCCCAGCCCCAGCCCAGCCCCAGCCCCAGCCGCAGCCCAGCCCTGCCCTCAGCCCAGGCGCAGCCCTAGCCCAGCCCTGCCCTCAGCCATAGCCCCAGCCCCAGCCTTGCCCCCAGCCCAGCCCCAGCCCTGGCCCCAGCCCCAGCTCCAGCCCTGGACCCAGCCCATACCCAGCCCCAGCCCTATCCCAAACCCCAGCCCCAGCCCTGGCCCCAGCCCCAGCCCCGTCCCCGGCCCAGCCCCAGCCCCGTCCCCAGCCCTGCCCCAGCACTAGACCCTGCCCTGGCCCTAGCCCCAGCCCCAGCCCAGCCCCTGCCCTGGACCCAGCCCCAGCCCTAACCCAGCCCCAGCCCAGCCCCAGACACCGCCCCCCCCCACCAACCGCCCCCAGCCTTGGGCCCAGCCCTGCCCCAGCCCAGCCCCAGCACTAGCCCCTGCCCTGGCCCCAGCCCCTGCCCCAGGCCCAGCCCAGGCCCCAGCCCAGCCCTACCCTCATCCCCAGCCCTGTCCCCAGACCCAGCCCTGCCCCAGCCCAGCCCCAGCCCAGCCCCAGCCCTAGCCCTGCCCCAGTCCCCGCCCCAGCCCCAGCTCTCGCCCCAGCCCTGTCCCCTGCCCTCAGCCCCAGCCACAGCCCAGCCCCAGCCCTGCACCCAGCCCCAGCCCCAGCCCCAGCCCCAGCCCTGCCCCAGCCCAGACCCAGCCCCAGCCCTAGCCCAGCCCTGCCCTCAGCCCCAGCCCCAGCCCAGCCCCAGCCACAGCCCCAACCCTGCACCAGACCCAGCCCCAGCCCCAGCCCAGCCCCTGCCCTGCCCCAGCCCCAGCCCCAGCCCAGCCCCTGCCCTGGCCCCAGCCCCAGCCTATCCCAGCCCCAGCCCAGCCCCAGCCCCTGCCCAGCCCCTGCCCTGGACCCAGCCCCAGCCCTAACCCAGCCCCAGCCCAGCCCCAGCCACCGCCCAGCCCCAGCCCTGGACCCAACCCCAGCCCAGCCCAGCCCCGGCCCCTGCCCCCCCCCACTCCCATCCCTGCCCCCAGCCCTGCCCCAGCCCCAGCCCCAGCCCAGCCATAGACTTGGTTCCCGCCCCAGCCCCAGCCCAGAACCCAGCCCAGCCTCAGCCTGGCTGCAGCCCTGCCCCAGCCCCTGACCTAGCCCAGCCCTGCCCTCAGCCCAGGACCAGCCCTGGCCCAGCCCAGCCCCCAGCCCAGCCCCACCCACGGCCCCAGCCCTGGCCCCAGCCCCAGCCCCCGGCCCCTGCCCCAGCCCCAGCCCTGCACGAACCCAGCCCCAGCCCCGGCCCCTACCCCAGCCCCATCCCTAGCCCAGCCCTGCCCTCAGCCCCAGCCCCAGCCCCAGCCCAGCCCCTGCTCTGGACCCAGCCCCAGCCCAGCCCCAGCCGCAGCCCAGCCCCAGCCCAGACCCTAGCCCAGCCTCAGCCCTGGCTCCAGTCCCCGCCCCAGCCACAGCCCAGCCCCTGCCCAGCCCCCACTCCCATCCCTGCCCCCCAGCCCTGCCCCAGCCCCAGCCCAGCCCCAGTTCTGGCCCCAGCTTGTCCCAGCCCCAGTCCTGCCCCAGCCCTGCCCCAGCCCCAGCCCTGCCCCAGAACAGCCCCAGCCACCACCCAGCCCCAGCCCTGGCCCCAGCCCCAGCCCCAGCCCAGCCCCAGCCACAGCCCCAACCCTGCGCCAGCCCCAGCCTCAGCCCAGCCCCTGCCCGGCCCCAGCCCCAGCCCCAGCCCAGCCCCTGCCCTGGACCCAGCCCCAGCCCTAACCCAGCCCCAGCCACCGCCCAGCCCCAGCCCTGCCCCAAGCCCAGCCCCATCCCCACCCTGGACCCAGCCACAGCCCAGCCCCAGCAATAGCCCAGCCTCAGCCCTGGACCCAGCCCCCAGCCCAGCCCAGCCCTGGACCAAGCCCCGGCCCCAGCCCCGGCCCCTGCCCAGCCCCACTCCCATCCCTGCCCCCAGCCCTGCCCCACCCCCAGCCCCACTCCCATCCCTGCCCCCAGCCCAGCACCAGCCACAGCCACAGCCCAGCCCCTGCCCTGGACCCAGCCCCAGCCCCAGCCCAGCCCCAGCCCAGCCCAAGCCACAGCCTAGCCCCTGCCCCGAACCCAGCCCCAGCCCGGACCCTGCCCTGCCCCAGCTCTGGCCCTAGCCCTTTCCCCAGCCCCAGCCCCAGCCCGGCCCCAGCCCTACCCCAGCCCTAGCCCAGCCCTGCCCTCAGTCCAGCACCAGCCCAGCCTCAGCCCAGACCTGCCCCAGCCCAACCCAAGCCACAGCCCTGCCCCAGACCCAGCCCCAGCCCTACCCCAGCCCCTGCCCCAGCCTCGGGTCCAGCCCTGCCCCAGGCCCCAGCCCAGAACCCAGCCCAGCCTCACCCTCATCCCCAGCCCAGCCCCGGCCCCAGCCCCGGCTCCAGTCCCCGCCCCAGCCCAGCCCAGAACCCAGCCCATCCCCAGCCACAGCCCTGCCCCAGCCCCAGCCCCAGCCCAGCCCTGCCCTCAGCCCAGGCGCAGCCCTAGCCCAGCCCTGCCCTCAGCCCAGCCCTAGCCCTTCCCCAGCCCCAGCCCTAACCCAGCCCTGCTGTCAGCCCCAGCCCCAGCCCCAGTCGCAGCCTTGGCCCCAGCCCAGACCCTAGCCCAGCCTCAGCCCCGGCTCCAGTCCCCCGCCCCAGCCCAGCCCTGCTCCCAGCCCTGGCCCCAGTCCAAGGCCCAGCCTCCAGCCTAGTTCTGCCCCATCCCCAGCCCCAGCCCCAGCCCCAGCCTGCCCCAGCCCCGGCCCCAGCCGCGGCCCCAGCCCCAGTCCTGCCAGATCCCAGCTCCAAACCCCAGTCCTGGCCCAGGCCCAGCCCTTGCCCAGCCCTGCACTCAGCCCCAGGCCCAGCCCCACCCTCGGCCCCAGACAAGCCCCAGCCCTGCCCCAGCCCAGCATCAGCCACAGCCACAGCCCAGCCCCTGCCCCTGGACCCAGCCCCAGCCCCAGCCCAGCCCCAGCCCCAGCCCTGCGCCAGCCCAGCCCAAGCCACAGCCTAGCCCTGCCCCGAACCCAGCCCCAGCCCGGACCCTGCCCTGCCCCAGCTCTGGCCCTAGCCCTTTCCCCCAGCCCCAGCCCCAGCCCGGCCCCAGCCCTACCCCAGCCCTAGCCCAGCCCTGCCCTCAGTCCAGCACCAGCCCAGCCTCAGCCCCAGACCTGCCCCCAGCCCAACCCAAGCCACAGCCCTGCCCCAGACCCAGCCCCAGCCCTACCCAGCCCTGCCCCAGACCCGGACCCAGCCCTGCCTGAGACCCAGCCCCAGCCCCAGCCCCGGCCCCAGCCCTGCCCCAGCCCCCAGTCCTGCCCCAGCCCCGGCCCCAGCCCCATCCCCAGCCCAGCCATAGACTTGGTTCCAGCCACAGCCACAGCCCAGCCCCAGCCCTGGACCCAGCCCCAGCCCAGCCCCAGCCCCAGCCCTGCCCCAGCCCAACCCCAGCCACAGCCCTGCCCCAGCACTGGACCCAGCCCCTGTCCCTTCCCTTCCCCAGCCCAGCCCTAGCCCCAGCCCCAACCTTGGCCCCAGCCCAGCCCCAGTTCCAGCCCTGCCCCAGCCCAGCCCCAGCCCCAGCCCCAGCCCTGCCCCAGTCCCCGCCCCAGCCCCAGCTCTGGCCCCAGCCCTGTCCCCTGCCCTCAGCCCCAGCCACAGCCCAGCCCCAGCCCTGCACCCAGCCCCAGCCCCAGCCCCAGCCCTGCCCCAGCCCAGACCCAGCCCCAGCCCTAGCCCAGCCCTGCCCTCAGCCCCAGCCCCAGCCCAGCCCCAGCCACAGCCCCAACCCTGCACCAGACCCAGCCCCAGCCCCAGCCCAGCCCCTGCCCTGCCCCAGCCCCAGCCCCAGCCCCAGCCCAGCCCCTGCCCTGGCCCCAGCCCCAGCCCTATCCCAGCCCCAGCCCAGCCCCAGCCCCAGCCCAGCCCCTGCCCTGGACCCAGCCCCAGCCCTAACCCAGCCCCAGCCCAGCCCCAGCCACCGCCCAGCCCCAGCCCTGGACCCAACCCCAGCCCAGCCCAGCCCCGGCCCCTGCCCCCCCCCCACTCCCATCCCTGCCCCCAGCCCTGCCCCAGCCCCAGCCCCAGCCCAGCCATAGACTTGGTTCCCGCCCCAGCCCCAGCCCAGAACCCAGCCCAGCCTCAGCCCTGGCTGCAGCCCTGCCCCAGCCCCTGACCTAGCCCAGCCCTGCCCTCAGCCCAGGACCAGCCCTGGCCCAGCCCAGCCCCCAGCCCAGCCCCACCCACGGCCCCAGCCCCCGGCCCCAGCCCAGCCCCCACCCTGCCCCAGCCCCAGCCCTGCACCGAACCCAGCCCCAGCCCCAGCCCCTACCCCAGCCCCATCCCTAGCCCAGCCCTGCCCTCAGACCCAGCCCCAGCCCCAGCCCAGCCCCTGCTCTGGACCCAGCCCCAGCCCAGCCCCAGCCGCAGCCCAGCCCCAGCCCAGACCCTAGCCCAGCCTCAGCCCTGGCTCCAGTCCCCGCCCCAGCCACAGCCCAGCCCCTGCCCAGCCCCACTCCCATCCCTGCCCCCAGGCCCTGCCCCAGCCCCAGCCCAGCCCCAGTTCTGGCCCCAGCTTGTCCCAGCCCCAGTCCTGCCCCAGCCCTGCCCCAGCCCCAGCCCTGCCCCAGAACAGCCCCAGCCACCACCCAGCCCCCAGCCCTGGCCCCAGCCCCAGCCCCAGCCCAGCCCCAGCCACAGCCCCAACCCTGCGCCAGACCCAGCCTCAGCCCAGCCCCTGCCTGGCCCCAGCCCCAGCCCCAGCCCAGCCCCTGCCCTGGACCCAGCCCCAGCCCTAACCCAGCCCCAGCCCAGCCCCAGCCACCGCCCAGCCCCAGCCCTGCCCCAAGCCCAGCCCCATCCCCACCCTGGACCCAGCCACAGCCCAGCCCCAGCAATAGCCCAGCCTCAGCCCTGGACCCAGCCCCAGCCCAGCCCCAGCCCTGGACCAAGCCCCGGCCCCAGCCCCGGCCCCTGCCCAGCCCCCACTCCCATCCCTGCCCCCAGCCCTGCCCCACCCCCAGCCCCACTCCCATCCCTGCCCCCAGCCCAGCACCAGCCACAGCCACAGCCCAGCCCCTGCCCTGGACCCAGCCCCAGCCCCAGCCCAGCCCCAGCCCAGCCCAAGCCACAGCCTAGCCCTGCCCCGAACCCAGCCCCAGCCCGGACCCTGCCCTGCCCCAGCTCTGGCCCTAGCCCTTTCCCCAGCCCCAGCCCCAGCCCGGCCCCAGCCCTACCCCCCAGCCCTAGCCCAGCCCCTGCCCTCAGTCCAGCACCAGCCCAGCCTCAGCCCCCAGACCTGCCCCAGCCCAACCCAAGCCACAGTCCCTGCCCCAGACCCACCCAGCCCTGCCCCAGCCTCGGGTCCAGCCCTGCCCCAGGCCCAGCCCAGAACCCAGCCCAGCCCCCACCCTCATCCCCAGCCCAGCCCCGGCCCCAGCCCCCGGCTCCAGTCCCCGCCCCAGCCCAGCCCAGAACCCAGCCCATCCCCAGCCACAGCCCTGCCCCAGCCCCAGCCCCAGCCCAGCCCTGCCCTCAGCCCAGGCGCAGCCCTAGCCCAGCCCTGCCCTCAGCCCAGCCCTAGCCCTTCCCCAGCCCCAGCCCTAACCCAGCCCTGCCGTCAGCCCCAGCCCCAGCCCCAGTCGCAGCCTTGGCCCCAGCCCAGACCCTAGCCCAGTCTCAGCCCCGGCTCCAGTCCCCCGCCCCAGCCCAGCCCTGCTCCCAGCCCTGGCCCCAGTCCAAGGCCCAGCCTCCAGCCTAGTTCTGCCCCATCCCCAGCCCCAGCCCCAGCCCCAGCCCTGCCCCAGCCCCGGCCCCAGCCGCGGCCACCAGCCCCAGTCCTGCCCCATCCCAGCTCCAAACCCCAGTCCTGGCCCAGGCCCAGCCCTTGCCCAGCCCTGCACTCAGCCCCAGGCCCAGCCCCACCCTCGGCCCCAGACAAGCCCCAGCCCTGCCCCAGCCCAGCATCAGCCACAGCCACAGCCCAGCCCCTGCCCTGGACCCAGCCCCAGCCCCAGCCCAGCCCCAGCCCCAGCCCTGCGCCAGCCCAGCCCAAGCCACAGCCTAGCCCTGCCCCGAACCCAGCCCCAGCCCGGACCCTGCCCTGCCCCAGCTCTGGCCCTAGCCCTTTCCCCAGCCCCAGCCCCAGCCCGGCCCCAGCCCTACCCCAGCCCTAGCCCAGCCCTGCCCTCAGTCCAGCACCAGCCCAGCCTCAGCCCCAGACCTGCCCCAGCCCAACCCAAGCCACAGCCCTGCCCCAGACCCAGCCCCAGCCCTACCCCAGCCCTGCCCCAGACCCGGACCCAGCCCTGCCTGAGACCCAGCCCCAGCCCCAGCCCCGGCCCCAGCCCTGCCCCAGCCCCAGTCCTGCCCCAGCCCCCGGCCCCAGCCCTGCCCCAGCCCCAGTCCTGCCCCAGCCCCGGCCCCAGCCCCATCCCCAGCCCAGCCATAGACTTGGTTCCAGCCACAGCCACAGCCCAGCCCCAGCCCTGGACCCAGCCCCCAGCCCAGCCCCAGCCCCAGCCCTGCCCCAGCCCAACCCCAGCCACAGCCCTGCCCCAGCACTGGACCCAGCCCCTGTCCCTTCCCTTCCCCAGCCCAGCCCTAGCCCCAGCCCCAACCTTGGCCCCAGCCCAGCCCCAGTTCCAGCCGTGCCCCAGCCCAGCCCCAGCCCCAGCCCTGCCCCAGTCCCCGCCCCCAGCCCCAGCTCTGGCCCCAGCCCTGTCCCCTGCCCTCAGCCCCAGCCACAGCCCAGCCCAAGCCCTGCACCCAGCCCCAGCCCCAGCCCCAGCCCTGCCCCAGCCCAGACCCAGCCCCAGCCCTAGCCCAGCCCTGCCCTCAGCCCCAGCCCCAGCCCAGCCCCAGCCACAGCCCCAACCCTGCACCAGACCCAGCCCCAGCCCCAGCCCAGCCCCTGCCCTGCCCCAGCCCCAGCCCCAGCCCAGCCCCTGCCCTGGCCCCAGCCCCAGCCCTATCCCAGCCCCAGCCCAGCCCCAGCCCCAGCCCAGCCCCTGCCCTGGACCCAGCCCCAGCCCTAACCCAGCCCCAGCCCAGCCCCAGCCACCGCCCAGCCCCAGCCCTGGACCCAACCCCAGCCCAGCCCAGCCCCGGCCCCTGCCCCCCCCCCACTCCCATCCCTGCCCCCAGCCCAGCCCCACCCCACGGCCCCAGCCCTGGCCCCAGCCCAGCCCCCGCCCTGCCCCAGCCCCAGCCCTGCACCGAACCCAGCCCCAGCCCCGGCCCCTACCCCCAGCCCCATCCCTAGCCCAGCCCTGCACCCAGCCCCCAGCCCCAGCCCCAGCCCCAGCCCTGCCCAAGCCCTGCCCCAGCCCTGCCCCAGACCCAGCCACAGCCCTGCCCCAGCCCAGCCCCAGTCCCAGCCCCAGCCCCAGCCCCAGCCCTGGACCCAGCCCCAGTCGCAGCCCCGGCCCCCAGCCCAGACCCTAGCCCAGCCTCAGCCCCGGCTCCAGTCCCCGCCACAGCCCAGCCCTGCACCCAGCCCAGCCCCAGCCTGGCCCCAGCCCTGCCCCAGCTCTGGCCCCAGCCCTGTCCCCTGCCCTCAGCCTCAGCCCCAGCCCTGCCCATTCCTGCCCTCAGCCTCAGCCCCAGCCCTAGCCCAGCCCTGCCCTCAGCCCCAGCCCCAGCCCAGCCCCAGCCCTGCACCCAGCCCCAGCCCCAGCCCCAGCCCCAGCCCTGCCCCAGTCCTGCCCTCAGCCCAACCCCAGCCCTGGACCCAGCCCCACCCCAGCCCTGGACCCAGCCCCAGCCCCAGCCCTGCCCCAGCCCAGCCCCAGCCCTGGCCCCAGCCCCAGCTCCAGCCCTGGACCCAGCCCAAAACCCAGCCCCAGCCCTGTCCCAAACCGCAGCCCCCAGCCCTGGCCCCAGCCCCAGCCCCAGCCCCAGCCCAGCCCCAGCCCCATCCCCAGCCCAGCCCAGCCCCAGCACTAGCCCCTGCCCTGACCCCAGCCCCTGCCCTGGCCCCAGCCCCCTGCCCCAGGCCCAGCCCAGACCCCAGCCCAGCCCCCACCCTCATCCCCAGCCCTGCCCCAGCCCAGCCCCAGCCCCAGCCCAGCCCAGCACCAGCCCGGCCCCCAGCCCTGCCCCAGCTCTGGCCCCAGCCCTGTCCCCTGCCGTCAGCCCCAGCCACAGCCCAGCCCCAGACCTGCACCCATCTCCAGCCCTGCCCCAGCCCAGACCCAGACCCAGCCCCAGCCCCAGCCCTGCCCCCAGTCCTGCCCTCAGCCCAGCCCCAGCCCCAGCCCAGCCCCAGCCACAGCCCAGCCCCAGCCCTGGACCCAAGCCCTAGCCCAGCCCCAGCCCCAGCCCCAGCCCTGCCCAAGCCCTGCCCCAGCCCTGCCCCAGAACCAGCCCCAGCCTGGCCCCAGCCCTGCCCCAGCTCTGGCCCCAGCCCTGTCCCCTGCCCTCAGCCTCAGCCCCAGCCCTGCCCATTCCTGCCCTCAGCCTCAGCCCCCAGCCCTAGCCAAGCCCTGCCCTCAGCCCCAGCCCCAGCCCAGCCCCAGCCCAGCCCCAGCCCCAGCCCTAGCCCAGCCCAGCCCTCAGCCCCAGCCCCAGCCCAGCCCCAGCCCAGCCCCAGCCCCAGCCCTAGCCCAGCCCTGCCCTCAGCCACAGCCCCAGCCCAGCCCCAGGCACAGCCCAGCCACAGCCCAGCCCCAGCCCCTGCACCCAGCCCCAGCCCCAGCCCCAGCCCCAGCCCTGCCCCAGTCCTGCCCTCAGCCCAACCCCAGCCCTGGACCCAGCCCCACCCCAGCCCTGGACCCAGCCCCACCCCCAGCCCTGGACCCAGCCCCAGCCCCAGCCCTGCCCCAGCCCAGCCCCAGCCCTGGCCCCAGCCCCAGCTCCAGCCCTGGACCCAGCCCAAACCCAGCCCCAGCCCTGTCCCAAACCGCAGCCCCAGCCCTGGCCCCAGCCCCAGCCCCAGCCCCAGCCCAGCCCCAGCCCCATCCCCAGCCCAGCCCCAGCACTAGCCCCTGCCCTGGCCCCAGCCCCTGCCCTGGCCCCAGCCCCTGCCCCAGGCCCAGCCCAGACCCCAGCCCAGCCCCACCCTCATCCCCAGCCCTGTCCCCAGACCCAGCCCTGCCCCAGCCCAGCCCTAGCCCCCAGCCCAGCCCAGCCCAGCACCAGCCCGGCCCCAGCCCTGCCCCAGCTCTGGCCCCAGCCCCTGTCCCCTGCCGTCAGCCCCAGCCACAGCCCAGCCCCAGCACTAGCCCCTGCCCTGGCCCCAGCCCCTGCCCTGGCCCCAGCCCCTGCCCCAGGCCCAGCCCAGACCCCAGCCCAGCCCCACCCTCATCCCCAGCCCTGTCCCCAGACCCAGCCCTGCCCCAGCCCAGCCCTAGCCCCAGCCCAGCCCAGAACCAGCCCCAGCCCTAGCCCAGCCCTGCCCTCAGCCCCAGCCCCAGCCCAGCCCCAGCCACAGCCCCAGCCCCAGCCCTGGACCCAGCCCTAGCCCAGCCCCAGCCCCAGCCCCAGCCCTGCCCAAGCCCTGCCCCAGCCCTGCCCCAGAACCAGCCCCAGACCCAGCCCTGGATCCAGACCCAGTCGCAGCCCCGGCCCCAGCCCAGACCCTAGCCCAGCCTCAGCCGCGGCTCCAGTCCCCGCCCCAGCCCAGCCCTGCACCCCAGCCCAGCCCCAGCCCGGCCCCAGCCCTGCCCCAGCTCTCACCCCAGTCCTGTCCCCTGCCCTCAGCCCCAGCCACAGCCCAGCCACAGCTCTGCACCCAGCCCCAGCCCCAAGCCCCCCGCCCTGCCCCAGCCCAGACCCAGCCACAGCCCCAGCCCCAGCCCCCGCCCTGCCCCAACCCAGCCCCAGCCCAGCCCCAGGCCCAGCCCTAGCCCAGCCCTGCCCTCAGCCCAGGCCCCAGCCCAGCCCCAGCCACAGCCCAGCCCCAGCCCTGGACACAGCCCTAGCCCAGCCCCAGCCCCAGCCCCTGTCCAAGCCCTGCCCCAGCCCTGCCCCAGTCCCAGACCCAGCCCCAGCCGTGCCCTGGACCAAGCCCCAGCCCAGCCCCAGCCCAGCCCCAGCCCTAACCCAGCCCTGTCCTTAGCCCAGCCCCAGCCCTGCCCCAGCCTCGGTCCCCAGCCCCAGCCCCAGTCCCAGCCCTGCCCCAGCCCAGCCACTGCCCCAGCCCCAGCCCCAGCCCAGCCCCTGCCCTGGACCCAGCCCCAGCCCCAGCCCAGCCCCAGCCCCAGCCCTGCCCCAGAACAGCCCCAGCCCCAGCCCCAGCCCAGCCCCAGCCCCAGCCCCAGCCCTGGCCCCAGCCCCAGCCCCAGACCTGCGCCAGCCCAGCCCCTCCCCCAGCACAGCCCCAGCCCCAGCCCTGCCCCAGAACAGCCCCAGCCCCAGCCCAGGCCCAGCCCTGGCCCCAGCCCCAGCCCCAGCCCTGCGCCTGCCCAGCCCCAGCCCCGCGCCTGCCCAGCCACAGCCCCACGCCCAGCCCCAAGCACGGCCCCATCCCCGGCCCCAGCCCAGCCCTAGCCCAGCCCTGTCCCAGCCCTGCCCCAGCCCAGCCCCAGCCCTGGACCTAGCCCTAGCCCCAGCCCTGGACCCAGCCCCTGCCCCAGTCCCTGCCCCCGGCCCCCGGCCCCGGCCCCTGCCCAGCCCCCACCCCATCCCTGCCCCCAGCCCTGCCCCGGCCCCAGCCCTAGCCCAGCCATGTTCCAGCCCCCCGCCCTGCCCCAGCCACAGCCCTGCCCCAGCCCAGCCCCAGCCACATCCCAGCCCCAGCCCAGGACCCAGCCCCAGCACTTCCCCAGCCCCAGCCCCAGCCCAGGCCTGCCCTCAGCCCTAGCCCCAGCCCAGCCCCAGCCACAGCCCAGCCCCAGCACTGGACCCAGCCCCAGCCCAACCCAGCCCTGGACCAAGCCCCAGCCCCAGCCACAGCCCCAGCCCCAGCCCTGGCCCCTGCCCAGCCCCACCCCAGCCCTGCCCCCAGCCCTGCCCCAGCCCCAGCCCTACCCCAGCCCTGTTCCAGCCACCGCCCTGCACCAGCCACAGCCCTGCCCCAGCCCAGCCCCAGCCACATCCCAGCCCCAGCCCAGGACCCAGCCCCAGCCCCAGCCCCAGCCCCAGCCCTGCCCTCAGCCCAGCCCCAGCCCAGCCCCAGCCACAGCCCAGCCCCAGCCCTGGACCCAGCCCTAGCCCAGCCCCAGCCCCAGCCCCTGCCCAAGCCCTGCCCCAGCCCAGCCCCAGTCCCAGCCCCAGACCCAGCCCTGCCCTGGACCCAGCCCCAGCCCCGCCCCAGCCCAGCCCTGCTCCCAGCCCCGGCCCCAGCCCTGGCCCAGCCCCAGCCCCATCCCCAGCCCAGCCCCAGCACTAGCCCCTGCCCTGGCCCCAGCCCCTGCCCTGGCCCCAGCCCCTGCCCCAGGCCCAGCCCAGACCCCAGCCCAGCCCCACCCTCATCCCCAGCCCTGTCCCCCAGACCCAGCCCTGCCCCAGCCCAGCCCCAGCCCCAGCCCAGCCCAGCACCAGCCCGGCCCCAGCCCCTGCCCCAGCTCTGGCCCCAGCCCTGTCCCCTGCCGTCAGCCCCAGCCACAGCCCAGCCCCAGCCCCCGCCCTGCCCCAGCCCCAGCCCCAGCCCAGCCCCAGCCCCAGCCCCTGCCCCAGAACAGCCCCAGCCACCGCCCAGCCCCAGCCCTGGCCCCAGCCCCAGCCCCAGCCCAGCCCCAGCCCCAGCCCCAGCCCCAGCCCAGCCCCAGCCCTGGACCCAGCCCCAGCCCAGACCCCAGCCCAGCCCCACCCCTCATCCCCAGCCCTGTCCCCAGACCCAGCCCTGCCCCAGCCCCAACCCCAGCACTAGCCCCTGGCCTGGCCCCAGCCCCTGCCCCAGGCCCAGCCCAGACCCCAGCCCAGCCCCACCCTCATCCCCAGCCCTGTCTTCAGACCCAGCCCTGCCCCCAGCCCAACCCCAGCCCTGGACCCAGCCCCAGCCCCAGCCCTGCCCCAGCCCAGCACCTGCCCTGGACCCAGCCCCAGCCCCAGCCCAGCCCCAGCCCCAGCCCTGCCCCAGAACAGCCCCAGCCACCACCCAGCCCCAGCCCTGGCCCCCAGCCCCAGCCCCAGGCCAGCCCCAGCCCCAGCCCCAACCCTGCGCCAGCCCCAGCCCCAGCCCAGCCCCTGCCCTGCCCCAGCCCCAGCCCCAGCCCCAACCCTGCGCCAGCCCCAGCCCCAGCCCAGCCCCTGCCCTGCCCCCAGCCCCAGCCCCAGCCCAGCCCCTGCCCTGGACCCAGCCCCAGCCCTAACCCAGCTCCAGCCCAGCCCCAGCCACCGCCCAGCCCCAGCCCTGACCCCAGCCCAACCCCATCCCCCACCCTGGACCCAGCCACAGCCCAGCCCCAGCCACAGCCCAGCCCCATCCCTGGACTCTACCCCAGCCCAGCCCAGCCCCGGCCCCTGCCCAGCCCCACTCCCATCCCTGCCCCCCAGCCCTGCCCCAGCCCCAGCCCCAGCCCCAGCCCTCTCCCAGCCCCAGCCCAGCCATAGACTTGGTTCCCGCCCCAGCCCCAGCCCAGAACCCAGCCCAGCCTCAGCCCCGGCCGCAGCCCTGCACCAGCCCCTGACCTAGCCCAGCCCTGCCCTCAGCCCAGGACCAGCCCTGGCCCAGCCCAGCCCCCAGCCCAGCCCCACCCACGGCCCCAGCCCCGGCCCCAGCCCAGCCCCCACCCTGCCCCAGCCCCAGCCCTGCACCGAACCCAGCCCCAGCCCCGGCCCCTACCCTAGCCCCAGCCCTAGCCCTAGCCCAGCCCTGCCCTCAGCCCCAGCCCCAGTCCCAGCCGCAGCCCAGCCCCAGCCCAGACCCTAGCCCACCCTCAGCCCTGGCTCCAGTCCCCGCCCCAGCCACAGCCCAGCCCCTGCCCTGCCCCACTCCCATCCCTGCCCCCAGCCCTGACCCCAGCCCAGCCCCATCCCTACCCTGGACCCAGCCACAGCCCTAGCCCAGCCCCTGCCCAGCCCCCACTCCCATCCCTGCCCCCAGCCCTGCCCCAGCCCCAGCCCTGGCCCCCAGCTTGTCCCAGCCCCAGTCCTGCCCCAGCCCCAGCCCAGCCCCAGCCCTGGCCCCAGCCCAGCCATAGAATTGGTTCCCGCCCCCAGCCCCAGACCTGCCCCCAGCCCAGCCCCCAGCCCCGGCCCCAACCTCAGTCCCCAGCCCTGCCCCAGCCTTGGGCCCAGCCCTGTCCCAGGCCGAGCCCCAGAACCCGGCCCAGCCTCAGCCCCAGCCCCAGCCCTGCCCCAGCCCCAGACCTAGCCCAGCCCTGCCCTCAGGCCAGCCCCAGCCCCAGCCCGGCCCCGGCCCAGCCCCAGCCCCAGCCCAGCCCCCTGCCCTGGACCCAGCCCCAGTCGCAGCCCCTGGCCCAGCCCAGACCCTAGCCCAACCTCAGCCCCGGCTCCAGTCCCCCGCCCCAACCCACTACTACTCCCAGCCTCGGCCCCAGCCCCGGCTCCAGTCCCCGCCCCAGCCCAGCCCAGATCCCAGCCCATCCCCAGCCACAGCCCTGCCCCAGCCGCAGCCCCCAGCCCTGCCCTTGACTTGGTTCCAGCCCCGACCCCAGCCCTGCCCCCAGCCCAGCCCTGCCCCCAGCCGAGCCGCAGCCACAGCCCAGCCCAGCCCTGGACCCAGCCCCAGCCCAGCCCCAGCCCCAGCCCTGACCCAGCCGAGCCGCAGCGACAGCCCAGCCCAGCCCTGGACCCAGCCCCCGCCCCTTCCTTGCCCCAGCCCAACCCCAGCCCCAGCCCCAACCTTGGCTCCAGCCCAGCCCCAGTTCCAGCCCTGCCCCAGCCCTGCCCCAGCCACGCCCCCAGCCCCAGCCCCAGAATCGGCCACAGCCCAGCCCTGCCCCAGCCCTACCCCCGACCCCAGCCCCGGCTCCAGCCCAGCCCCAGCCCTGGACCCAGCCCCAGCCCCAGCCCTGCCCCAGCCCAGCCCCAGCCCTGGACCCAGCCCCAGCCCCAGCCCTGCCCCAGCCCAGCCCCAACCCTGGCCCCAGCCCCAGCCCCCAGCCCCAGCCCTGCGCCAGCCCAGCCCCAGCCCCAGGCCCAGCCCCAGCCCCCAGCCCTGCCCCACTCCCATCCCTGCCCCCAGCCCTGACCCCAGCCCAGCCCCATCCCTACCCCTGGACCCAGCCACAGCCCTAGCCCAGCCCCTGCCCAGCCCCACTCCCATCCCTGCCCCCCAGCCCTGCCCCAGCCCCAGCCCTGGCCCCAGCTTGTCCCAGCCCCAGTCCTGCCCCAGCCCCAGCCCAGCCCCAGCCCTGGCCCCAGCCCAGCCATAGAATTGGTTCCCGCCCCAGCCCCAGACCTGCCCCCAGCCCAGCCCCCAGCCCCGGCCCCAACCTCAGTCCCAGCCCTGCCCCCAGCCTTGGGCCCCAGCCCCTGTCCCAGGCCGAGCCCAGAACCCCGGCCCAGCCTCAGCCCCAGCCCCAGCCCTGCCCCAGCCCCAGACCTAGCCCAGCCCTGCCCTCAGGCCAGCCCCAGCCCCAGCCCGGCCCCGGCCCAGCCCCAGCCCCAGCCCAGCCCCTGCCCTGGACCCAGCCCCAGTCGCAGCCCCTGGCCCAGCCCAGACCCTAGCCCAACCTCAGCCCCGGCTCCAGTCCCCCGCCCCAACCCACTACTACTCCCAGCCTCGGCCCCAGCCCCGGCTCCAGTCCCCCGCCCCAGCCCAGCCCAGATCCCAGCCCATCCCCAGCCACAGCCCTGCCCCAGCCGCAGCCCCAGCCCTGCCCTTGACTTGGTTCCAGCCCCCGACCCCAGCCCTGCCCCCAGCCCAGCCCTGCCCCCAGCCGAGCCGCAGCCACAGCCCAGCCCAGCCCTGGACCCAGCCCCAGCCCAGCCCCCAGCCCCAGCCCTGACCCCAGCCGAGCCGCAGCCACAGCCCAGCCCAGCCCTGGACCCAGCCCCCGCCCCTTCCTTGCCCCAGCCCAACCCCAGCCCCAGCCCCAACCTTGGCTCCAGCCCAGCCCCAGTTCCAGCCCTGCCCCAGCCCTGCCCCAGCCACGCCCCCAGCCCCAGCCCCAGAATCGGCCACAGCCCAGCCCCTGCCCCAGCCCTACCCCCGACCCCAGCCCCGGCTCCAGCCCAGCCCCAGCCCTGGACCCAGCCCCAGCCCCAGCCCTGCCCCAGCCCAGCCCCCAGCCCTGGACCCAGCCCCAGCCCCAGCCCTGCCCCAGCCCAGCCCCAACCCTGGCCCCAGCCCCCAGCCCCAGCCCCAGCCCTGCGCCAGCCCAGCCCCAGCCCCAGGCCCAGCCCCAGCCCCAGCCCCAGCCCTGCCCCAGAACAGCCCCAGCCACCGCCCAGCCCCCAGCCCTAGCCCCAGCCCCAGCCCCAGCCCAGCCCCTGCCCTGGACCCAGCCCCAGCCCTAACCCAGCCCCAGCCCCAGCCCCATCCTCTGACCAGCCCCAGCCCTGCCCCCAGCCCAGCCCCATTCCCACCCTGGACCCAGCCCCAGCCCAGCCCCAGCCACAGCCCAGCCCCAGCCCTGGACCCAGCCCCAGCCCAGCCCAGCCCTGGACCAAGCCCCAGCCACAGCCCTGGCCCCAGCCCAGCCCTAGCCCAGCCCTGCCCCAGCCCCAGCTTCACCCCCCGGCCCCAGCCCCGGCCCCCTGCCCAGCCCCACTCCCATCCCTGCCCCCAGCCCTGACCCCAGCCCCAGCCCCAGCCCCAGCCCTGCCCCAGTCCCTGCCCTCAGCCCAGCCCCAGCCCAGCCCCAGCCCCAGCTCTAGCCCAGCCCTGCCCTCAGCCCTGGCCCCCAGCCAGCCCCAGCCACAGCCCAGCCCCAGCCCAGCCAAAGCCACAGCCCAGCCCCAGCCCAACCCCAGCCCCAGCCCAGCCCCTGCCCTGGACCCAGCCCAGACCCTAGCCCAACCTCAGCCCCGGCTCCAGTCCCCGCCCCAACCCAGTACTACTCCCAGCCCCCGGCCCCAGCCCCCGGCTCCAGTCCCCCGCCCCAGCCCCAGCCCAGAACCCAGCCCAATCCCCAGCCACAGCCCTGCCCTCAGCCCAGGCGCAGCCCTAGCCCAGCCCTGCCCTCAGCCATAGCCCCAGCCCCAGCCCTGCCCCAGTCCCTGCCCCAGCCCAGTCCTGGTCCCAGCCCAGCCCCTGACCTGCCCCAGCCCCAGCCCTGCCCCAGCCCCAGCCCTAGCCCAGACCTACCCTCAGGCCCCAGCCCCAGCCCTGCCCTTGACTTGGTTCCAGCCCCGACCCCAGCCCTGCCCCCAGCCCAGCCCTGCCCCCCAGCAGAGCCCCGGCCCCAGCCCCTAGCCCTGCCCCCAGCCCTGCGCCAGCCCCAGCCCCAGCCCCAGCCCCAGCCCCGGGCCCTGCGCAGCCCCACTCCCAGACCAGCCCCCACCCTCGGCCCCAGCTCAGCCCCAGCCCCAGCCCTGCCCCAGCCCAGCCCCAGCCCTGGACCCAGCCCCAGCCCCAGCCCCAGCCCCGGCCCCTGCGCAGCCCCACTCCCAGACCAGCCCCCACCCTCGGCCCCCAGCTCAGCCCCAGCCTGGACCCAGCCCCAGCCCCCAGCCCTGCCCCAGAACAGCCCCAGCCACCGCCCAGCCCCAGCCCTGCCCCAGTCCTGCCCTCAGCCCAGCCCCAGCCCAGCCCCCAGCCCCAGCCGCAGCCCAGCCCTGCCCTCAGCCCAGGCGCAGCCCTAGCCCAGCCCTGCCCTCAGCCATAGCCCCAGCCCCAGCCTTGCCCCAGCCCAGCCCCAGCCCTGGCCCCAGCCCCAGCTCCAGCCCTGGACCCAGCCCATACCCAGCCCCAGCCCTATCCCCAAACCCCAGCCCCAGCCCTGGCCCCAGCCCCAGCCCCGTCCCCCGGCCCAGCCCCAGCCCCGTCCCCAGCCCTGCCCCAGCACTAGACCCTGCCCTGGCCCTAGCCCCAGCCCCAGCCCAGCCCCTGCCCTGGACCCAGCCCCAGCCCTAACCCAGCCCCAGCCCAGCCCCAGACACCGCCCAGTCCCAGCCCTGGACCCCAGCCTTGGGCCCAGCCCTGCCCCAGCCCAGCCCCAGCACTAGCCCCTGCCCTGGCCCCAGCCCCTGCCCCAGGCCCAGCCCAGGCCCCAGCCCAGCCCTACCCTCATCCCCAGCCCTGTCCCCAGACCCAGCCCTGCCCCAGCCCAGCCCCAGCCCAGCCCCAGCCCTAGCCCTGCCCCAGTCCCCGCCCCAGCCCCAGCTCTCGCCCCAGCCCTGTCCCCTGCCCTCAGCCCCAGCCACAGCCCAGCCCCAGCCCTGCACCCAGCCCCAGCCCCAGCCCCAGCCCCAGCCCTGCCCCAGCCCAGACCCAGCCCCAGCCCTAGCCCAGCCCTGCCCTCAGCCCCAGCCCCAGCCCAGCCCCAGCCACAGCCCCAACCCTGCACCAGACCCAGCCCCAGCCCCAGCCCAGCCCCTGCCCTGCCCCAGCCCCAGCCCCCAGCCCAGCCCCTGCCCTGGCCCCAGCCCCAGCCCTATCCCAGCCCCAGCCCAGCCAAAGCCCCTGCCCAGCCCCTGCCCTGGACCCAGCCCCAGCCCTAACCCAGCCCCAGCCCAGCCCCAGCCACCGCCCAGCCCCAGCCCCTGGACCCAACCCCAGCCCAGCCCAGCCCCGGCCCCTGCCCCCCCCCCACTCCCATCCCTGCCCCCAGCCCTGCCCCAGCCCCCAGCCCCAGCCCAGCCATAGACTTGGTTCCCGCCCCAGCCCCAGCCCAGAACCCAGCCCAGCCTCAGCCCTGGCTGCAGCCCTGCCCCAGCCCCTGACCCTAGCCCAGCCCTGCCCTCAGCCCAGGACCAGCCCTGGCCCAGCCCAGCCCCCCAGCCCAGCCCCACCCACGGCCCCAGCCCTGGCCCCAGCCCAGCCCCCGCCCTGCCCCAGCCCCAGCCCTGCACCGAACCCAGCCCCAGCCCCGGCCCCTACCCCAGCCCCATCCCTAGCCCAGCCCTGCCCTCAGCCCCAGCCCCAGCCCCAGCCCAGCCCCTGCTCTGGACCCAGCCCCAGCCCAGCCCCAGCCGCAGCCCAGCCCCAGCCCAGACCCTAGCCCAGCCTCAGCCCTGGCTCCAGTCCCCGCCCCAGCCACAGCCCAGCCCCTGCCCAGCCCCACTCCCATCCCTGCCCCCAGCCCTGCCCCAGCCCCAGCCCCAGCCCCAGTTCTGGCCCCAGCTTGTCCCAGCCCCAGTCCTGCCCCAGCCTTGCCCCAGCCCCAGCCCTGCCCCAGAACAGCCCCAGCCACCACCCAGCCCCAGCCCTGGCCCCAGCCCCAGCCCCAGCCCAGCCCCAGCCACAGCCCCAACCCTGCGCCAGCCCCCAGCCTCAGCCAGCCCCTGCCCGGCCCCAGCCCCAGCCCCAGCCCAGCCCCTGCCCTGGACCCAGCCCCAGCCCTAACCCAGCCCCAGCCCAGCCCCCAGCCACCGCCCAGCCCCAGCCCTGCCCCAAGCCCAGCCCCATCCCCACCCTGGACCCAGCCACAGCCCAGCCCCAGCAATAGCCCAGCCTCAGCCCTGGACCCAGCCCCAGCCCAGCCCAGCCCTGGACCAAGCCCCGGCCCCAGCCCCGGCCCCCTGCCCAGCCCCACTCCCATCCCTGCCCCCAGCCCTGCCCCACCCCCAGCCCCACTCCCATCCCTGCCCCCAGCCCAGCACCAGCCACAGCCACAGCCCAGCCCCTGCCCTGGACCCAGCCCCAGCCCCAGCCCAGCCCCAGCCCAGCCCAAGCCACAGCCTAGCCCTGCCCCCGAACCCAGCCCCAGCCCGGACCCTGCCCTGCCCCAGCTCTGGCCCTAGCCCTTTCCCCAGCCCCAGCCCCAGCCCGGCCCCAGCCCTACCCCAGCCCTAGCCCAGCCCTGCCCTCAGTCCAGCACCAGCCCAGCCTCAGCCCCAGACCTGCCCCAGCCCAACCCAAGCCACAGCCCTGCCCCAGACCCAGCCCCAGCCCTACCCCAGCCCTGCCCCAGCCTCGGGTCCAGCCCTGCCCCAGGCCCAGCCCAGAACCCAGCCCAGCCTCACCCTCATCCCCAGCCCAGCCCCGGCCCCAGCCCCGGCTCCAGTCCCCGCCCCAGCCCAGCCCAGAACCCAGCCCATCCCCAGCCACAGCCCTGCCCCAGCCCCAGCCCGGCCCCGGCCCAGCCCCAGCCCCAGCCCATCCCCTGCCCTGGACCCAGCCCCAGTCGCAGCCCCTGGCCCAGCCCAGACCCTAGCCCAACCTCAGCCCCGGCTCCAGTCCCCCGCCCCAACCCACTACTACTCCCAGCCTCGGCCCCAGCCCCGGCTCCAGTCCCCGCCCCAGCCCAGATCCCAGCCCATCCCCAGCCACAGCCCTGCCCCAGCCGCAGCCCCAGCCCTGCCCTTGACTTGGTTCCAGCCCCGACCCCAGCCCTGCCCCCAGCCCAGCCCTGCCCCCAGCCGAGCCGCAGCCACAGCCCAGCCCAGCCCTGGACCCAGCCCCAGCCCAGCCCCAGCCCCAGCCCTGACCCAGCCGAGCCGCAGCCACAGCCCAGCCCAGCCCTGGACCCAGCCCCCCGCCCCTTCCTTGCCCCAGCCCAACCCCAGCCCCAGCCCCAACCTTGGCTCCAGCCCAGCCCCAGTTCCAGCCCTGCCCCAGCCCTGCCCCAGCCACGCCCCCAAGCCCCAGCCCCAGAATCGGCCACAGCCCAGCCCTGCCCCAGCCCTACCCCCGACCCCAGCCCCGGCTCCAGCCCAGCCCCAGCCCTGGACCCAGCCCCAGCCCCAGCCCTGCCCCAGCCCAGCCCCAGCCCTGGACCCAGCCCCAGCCCCAGCCCTGCCCCAGCCCAGCCCCAACCCTGGCCCCAGCCCCAGCCCCAGCCCCAGCCCTGCGCCAGCCCAGCCCCAGCCCCAGGCCCAGCCCCAGCCCCAGCCCCAGCCCTGCCCCAGAACAGCCCCAGCCACCGCCCAGCCCCAGCCCTAGCCCCAGCCCCAGCCCCAGCCCAGCCCCTGCCCTGGACCCAGCCCCAGCCCTAACCCAGCCCCAGCCCCAGCCCCATCCTCTGACCAGCCCCAGCCCTGCCCCCAGCCCAGCCCCATTCCCACCCTGGACCCAGCCCCCAGCCCAGCCCCAGCCACAGCCCAGCCCCAGCCCTGGACCCAGCCCCAGCCCAGCCCAGCCCTGGACCAAGCCCCAGCCACAGCCCTGGCCCCAGCCCAGCCCTAGCCCAGCCCTGCCCCAGCCCCAGCTTCACCCCCGGCCCCAGCCCCGGCCCCTGCCCAGCCCCACTCCCATCCCTGCCCCCAGCCCTGACCCAGCCCCAGCCCCAGCCCCAGCCCTGCCCCAGTCCTGCCCTCAGCCCAGCCCCAGCCCAGCCCCAGCCCCCAGCTCTAGCCCAGCCCTGCCCTCAGCCCTGGCCCCAGCCAGCCCCAGCCACAGCCCAGCCCCAGCCCAGCCAAAGCCACAGCCCAGCCCCAGCCCAACCCCAGCCCCAGCCCAGCCCCTGCCCTGGACCCAGCCCAGACCCTAGCCCAACCTCAGCCCCGGCTCCAGTCCCCGCCCCAACCCAGTACTACTCCCCAGCCCCGGCCCCAGCCCCGGCTCCAGTCCCCGCCCCAGCCCAGCCCAGAACCCAGCCCATCCCCAGCCACAGCCCTGCCCCAGCCCCAGCCCCAGCCCAGCCCTGCCCTCAGCCCAGGCGCAGCCCTAGCCCAGCCCTGCCCTCAGCCATAGCCCCCAGCCCCAGCCCTGCCCCAGTCCCTGCCCCAGCCCAGTCCTGGTCCCAGCCCAGCCCCTGACCTGCCCCAGCCCCAGCCCTGCCCCAGCCCCAGCCCTAGCCCAGACCTACCCTCAGGCCCCAGCCCCAGCCCTGCCCTTGACTTGGTTCCAGCCCCGACCCCAGCCCTGCCCCCAGCCCAGCCCTGCCCCCAGCAGAGCCCCGGCCCCAGCCCCTAGCCCTGCCCCCAGCCCTGCGCCAGCCCCAGCCCCAGCCCCAGCCCCAGCCCTGCCCCAGAACAGCCCCAGCCACCGCCCAGCCCCAGCCCTGCCCCAGTCCTGCCCTCAGCCCAGCCCCAGCCCAGCCCCAGCCCCAGCCGCAGCCCAGCCCTGCCCTCAGCCCAGGCGCAGCCCTAGCCCAGCCCTGCCCTCAGCCATAGCCCCAGCCCCAGCCTTGCCCCAGCCCAGCCCCAGCCCTGGCCCCAGCCCCAGCTCCAGCCCTGGACCCAGCCCATACCCAGCCCCAGCCCTATCCCAAACCCCAGCCCCAGCCCTGGCCCCAGCCCCAGCCCCGTCCCCGGCCCAGCCCCAGCCCCGTCCCCAGCCCTGCCCCAGCACTAGACCCTGCCCTGGCCCTAGCCCCAGCCCCAGCCCAGCCCCTGCCCTGGACCCAGCCCCAGCCCTAACCCAGCCCCAGCCCAGCCCCAGACACCGCCCAGTCCCAGCCCTGGACCCCAGCCTTGGGCCCAGCCCTGCCCCAGCCCAGCCCCAGCACTAGCCCCTGCCCTGGCCCCAGCCCCCTGCCCCAGGCCCAGCCCAGGCCCCAGCCCAGCCCTACCCTCATCCCCAGCCCTGTCCCCAGACCCAGCCCCTGCCCCAGCCCAGCCCCAGCCCAGCCCCAGCCCTAGCCCTGCCCCAGTCCCCGCCCCAGCCCCAGCTCTCGCCCCAGCCCTGTCCCCTGCCCTCAGCCCCAGCCACAGCCCAGCCCCAGCCCTGCACCCCAGCCCCAGCCCCAGCCCCAGCCCCAGCCCTGCCCCAGCCCAGACCCAGCCCCAGCCCTAGCCCAGCCCTGCCCTCAGCCCCCAGCCCCAGCCCAGCCCCAGCCACAGCCCCAACCCTGCACCAGACCCAGCCCCAGCCCCAGCCCAGCCCCTGCCCTGCCCCAGCCCCAGCCCCAGCCCAGCCCCTGCCCTGGCCCCCAGCCCCAGCCCTATCCCAGCCCCAGCCCAGCCCCAGCCCCCTGCCCAGCCCCTGCCCTGGACCCAGCCCCAGCCCTAACCCAGCCCCAGCCCAGCCCCAGCCACCGCCCAGCCCCAGCCCTGGACCCAACCCCAGCCCAGCCCAGCCCCGGCCCCTGCCCCCCCCCCCACTCCCATCCCTGCCCCCAGCCCTGCCCCAGCCCCAGCCCCAGCCCAGCCATAGACTTGGTTCCCGCCCCAGCCCCAGCCCAGAACCCAGCCCAGCCTCAGCCCTGGCTGC
>NW_027144411.1:0-37842 GCF_026170545.1 Melanerpes formicivorus | reverse complement strand
CTGTGCTGAGATACAGGCTGCTCCAACCTGCTGTAAAATGCTTGATTTCGAGAGTGAGCGAAACTAATGAAAACATTGTTGGGGTAAAACCTAAAGGGAAAGACCTAGCACCAAATCCAATTTGCCATCTGATCTAACTTCTGGAGGCAGTCAAAATGATCCTTAGAATTCTTCCCTACCTTATTCCTGTGCTGAGATACAGGCTGCTCCAACCTGCTGTAAAATGCGTGATTTCGAGAGTGAGCGAAACTAATGAAAACATTGTTGGGGTAAAACTAAAGGGAAAGACCTAGCACCAAATCCAATTTGCCATCTGATCTAACTTCTGGAGGCAGTCAAAATGATCCTTAGAATTCTTCCCTACCTTATTCCTGTGCTGAGATACAGGCTGCTCCAACCTGCTGTAAAATGCCTTGATTTCGAGAGTGAGCGAAACTAATGAAAACATTGTTGGGGTAAAACCTAAAGGGAAAGACCTAGCACCAAATCCAATTTGCCATCTGATCTAACTTCTGGAGGCAGTCAAAATGAGCCTTAGAATTCTTCCCTACCTTATTCCTGTGCTGAGATACAGGCTGCTCCAACCTGCTGTAAAATGCTTGATTTCGAGAGTGAGCGAAACTAATGAAAACATTGTTGGGGTAAAACCTAAAGGGAAAGACCTAGCACCAAATCCAATTTGCCATCTGATCTAACTTCTGGAGGCAGTCAAAATGAGCCTTAGAATTCTTCCCTACCTTATTCCTGTGCTGAGATACAGGCTGCTCCAACCTGCTGTAAAATGCTTGATTTCGAGAGTGAGCGAAACTAATGAAAACATTGTTGGGGTAAAACCTAAAGGGAAAGACCTAGCACCAAATCCAATTTGCCATCTGATCTAACTTCTGGAGGCAGTCAAAATGAGCCTAAGAATTCTTCCCTACCTTATTCCTGTGCTGAGATACAGGCTGCTCCAACCTGCTGTAAAATGCTTGATTTCGAGAGCGAGCGAAACTAATGAAAACATTGTTGGGGTAAAACCTAAAGGGAAAGACCTAGCACCAAATCCAATTTGCCATCTGATCTAACTTCTGGAGGCAGTCAAAATGATCCTTAGAATTCTTCCCTACCTTATTCCTGTGCTGAGATACAGGCTGCTCCAACCTGCTGCAAAATGCTTGATTTCGAGAGTGAGCGAAACTAATGAAAACATTGTTGGGGTAAAACCTAAAGGGAAAGACCTAGCACCAAATCCAATTTGCCATCTGATCTAACTTCTGGAGGCAGTCAAAATGAGCCTTAGAATTCTTCCCTACCTTATTCCTGTGCTGAGATACAGGCTGCTCCAACCTGCTGTAAAATGCTTGATTTCGAGATTGAGCGAAACTAATGAAAACATTGTTGGGGTAAAACCTAAAGGGAAAGACCTAGCACCAAATCCAATTTGCCATCTGATCTAACTTCTGGAGGCAGTCAAAATGAGCCTTAGAATTCTTCCCTACCTTATTCCTGTGCTGAGATACAGGCTGCTCCAACCTGCTGTAAAATGCTTGTTTTCGAGAGTGAGCGAAACTAATGAAAACATTGTTGGGGTAAAACCTAAAGGGAAAGACCTAGCACCAAATCCAATTTGCCATCTGATCTAACTTCTGGAGGCAGTCAAAATGATCCTTAGAATTCTTCCCTACCTTATTCCTGTGCTGAGATACAGGCTGCTCCAACCTGCTGTAAAATGCTTGATTTCGAGAGTGAGCGAAACTAATGAAAACATTGTTGGGGTAAAACCTAAAGGGAAAGACCTAGCACCAAATCCAATTTGCCATCTGATCTAACTTCTGGAGGCAGTCAAAATGATCCTTAGAATTCTTCCCTACCTTATTCCTGTGCTGAGATACAGGCTGCTCCAACCTGCTGTAAAATGCTTGATTTCGAGAGTGAGCGAAACTAATGAAAACATTGTTGGGGTAAAACCTAAAGGGAAAGACCTAGCACCAAATCCAATTTGCCATCTGATCTAACTTCTGGAGGCAGTCAAAATGAGCCTTAGAATTCTTCCCTACCTTATTCCTGTGCTGAGATACAGGCTGCTCCAACCTGCTGTAAAATGCTTGATTTCGAGAGTGAGCGAAACTAATGAAAACATTGTTGGGGTAAAACCTAAAGGGAAAGACCTAGCACCAAATCCAATTTGCCATCTGATCTAACTTCTGGAGGCAGTCAAAATGAGCCTTAGAATTCTTCCCTACCTTATTCCTGTGCTGAGATACAGGCTGCTCCAACCTGCTGTAAAATGCTTGATTTCGAGAGTGAGCGAAACTAATGAAAACATTGTTGGGGTAAAACCTAAAGGGAAAGACCTAGCACCAAATCCAATTTGCCATCTGATCTAACTTCTGGAGGCAGTCAAAATGAGCCTTAGAATTCTTCCCTACCTTATTCCTGTGCTGAGATACAGGCTGCTCCAACCTGCTGTAAAATGCTTGATTTCGAGAGTGAGCGAAACTAATGAAAACATTGTTGGGGTAAAACCTAAAGGGAAAGACCTAGCACCAAATCCAATTTGCCATCTGATCTAACTTCTGGAGGCAGTCAAAATGATCCTTAGAATTCTTCCCTACCTTATTCCTGTGCTGAGATACAGGCTGCTCCAACCTGCTGTAAAATGCTTGATTTCGAGAGTGAGCGAAACTAATGAAAACATTGTTGGGGTAAAACCTAAAGGGAAAGACCTAGCACCAAATCCAATTTGCCATCTGATCTAACTTCTGGAGGCAGTCAAAATGAGCCTTAGAATTCTTCCCTACCTTATTCCTGTGCTGAGATACAGGCTGCTCCAACCTGCTGTAAAATGCTTGATTTCGAGAGTGAGCGAAACTAATGAAAACATTGTTGGGGTAAAACCTAAAGGGAAAGACCTAGCACCAAATCCAATTTGCCATCTGATCTAACTTCTGGAGGCAGTCAAAATGATCCTTAGAATTCTTCCCTACCTTATTCCTGTGCTGAGATACAGGCTGCTCCAACCTGCTGTAAAATGCGTGATTTCGAGAGTGAGCGAAACTAATGAAAACATTGTTGGGGTAAAACCTAAAGGGAAAGACCTAGCACCAAATCCAATTTGCCATCTGATCTAACTTCTGGAGGCAGTCAAAATGAGCCTTAGAATTCTTCCCTACCTTATTCCTGTGCTGAGATACAGGCTGCTCCAACCTGCTGTAAAATGCTTGATTTCGAGAGTGAGCGAAACTAATGAAAACATTGTTGGGGTAAAACCTAAAGGGAAAGACCTAGCACCAAATCCAATTTGCCATCTGATCTAACTTCTGGAGGCAGTCAAAATGAGCCTTAGAATTCTTCCCTACCTTATTCCTGTGCTGAGATACAGGCTGCTCCAACCTGCTGTAAAATGCTTGATTTCGAGAGTGAGCGAAACTAATGAAAACATTGTTGGGGGTAAAACCTAAAGGGAAAGACCTAGCACCAAATCCAATTTGCCATCTGATCTAACTTCTGGAGGCAGTCAAAATGAGCCTTAGAATTCTTCCCTACCTTATTCCTGTGCTGAGATACAGGCTGCTCCAACCTGCTGTAAAATGCTTGATTTCGAGAGTGAGCGAAACTAATGAAAACATTGTTGGGGTAAAACCTAAAGGGAAAGACCTAGCACCAAATCCAATTTGCCATCTGATCTAACTTCTGGAGGCAGTCAAAATGAGCCTTAGAATTCTTCCCTACCTTATTCCTGTGCTGAGATACAGGCTGCTCCAACCTGCTGTAAAATGCTTGATTTCGAGAGTGAGCGAAACTAATGAAAACATTGTTGGGGTAAAACCTAAAGGGAAAGACCTAGCACCAAATCCAATTTGCCATCTGATCTAACTTCTGGAGGCAGTCAAAATGATCCTTAGAATTCTTCCCTACCTTATTCCTGTGCTGAGATACAGGCTGCTCCAACCTGCTGTAAAATGCTTGATTTCGAGAGTGAGCGAAACTAATGAAAACATTGTTGGGGTAAAACCTAAAGGGAAAGACCTAGCACCAAATCCAATTTGCCATCTGATCTAACTTCTGGAGGCAGTCAAAATGAGCCTTTGAATTCTTCCCTACCTTATTCCTGTGCTGAGATACAGGCTGCTCCAACCTGCTGTAAAATGCTTGATTTCGAGAGTGAGCGAAACTAATGAAAACATTGTTGGGGTAAAACCTAAAGGGAAAGACCTAGCACCAAATCCAATTTGCCATCTGATCTAACTTCTGGAGGCAGTCAAAATGAGCCTTAGAATTCTTCCCTACCTTATTCCTGTGCTGAGATACAGGCTGCTCCAACCTGCTGTAAAATGCTTGATTTCGAGAGTGAGCGAAACTAATGAAAACATTGTTGGGGTAAAACCTAAAGGGAAAGACCTAGCACCAAATCCAATTTGCCATCTGATCTAACTTCTGGAGGCAGTCAAAATGAGCCTTAGAATTCTTCCCTACCTTATTCCTGTGCTGAGATACAGGCTGCTCCAACCTGCTGTAAAATGCTTGATTTCGAGAGTGAGCGAAACTAATGAAAACATTGTTGGGGTAAAACCTAAAGGGAAAGACCTAGCACCAAATCCAATTTGCCATCTGATCTAACTTCTGGAGGCAGTCAAAATGATCCTTAGAATTCTTCCCTACCTTATTCCTGTGCTGAGATACAGGCTGCTCCAACCTGCTGTAAAATGCTTGATTTCGAGAGTGAGCGAAACTAATGACAACATTGTTGGGGTAAAACCTAAAGGGAAAGACCTAGCACCAAATCCAATTTGCCATCTGATCTAACTTCTGGAGGCAGTCAAAATGAGCCTTAGAATTCTTCCCTACCTTATTCCTGTGCTGAGATACAGGCTGCTCCAACCTGCTGTAAAATGCTTGATTTCGAGAGTGAGCGAAACTAATGAAAACATTGTTGGGGTAAAACCTAAAGGGAAAGACCTAGCACCAAATCCAATTTGCCATCTGATCTAACTTCTGGAGGCAGTCAAAATGATCCTTAGAATTCTTCCCTACCTTATTCCTGTGCTGAGATACAGGCTGCTCCAACCTGCTGTAAAATGCGTGATTTCGAGAGTGAGCGAAACTAATGAAAACATTGTTGGGGTAAAACCTAAAGGGAAAGACCTAGCACCAAATCCAATTTGCCATCTGATCTAACTTCTGGAGGCAGTCAAAATGATCCTTAGAATTCTTCCCTACCTTATTCCTGTGCTGAGATACAGGCTGCTCCAACCTGCTGTAAAATGCTTGATTTCGAGAGTGAGCGAAACTAATGAAAACATTGTTGGGGTAAAACCTAAAGGGAAAGACCTAGCACCAAATCCAATTTGCCATCTGATCTAACTTCTGGAGGCAGTCAAAATGAGCCTTAGAATTCTTCCCTACCTTATTCCTGTGCTGAGATACAGGCTGCTCCAACCTGCTGTAAAATGCTTGATTTCGAGAGTGAGCGAAACTAATGAAAACATTGTTGGGGTAAAACCTAAAGGGAAAGACCTAGCACCAAATCTAATTTGCCATCTGATCTAACTTCTGGAGGCAGTCAAAATGAGCCTTAGAATTCTTCCCTACCTTATTCCTGTGCTGAGATACAGGCTGCTCCAACCTGCTGTAAAATGCTTGTTTTCGAGAGTGAGCGAAACTAATGAAAACATTGTTGGGGTAAAACCTAAAGGGAAAGACCTAGCACCAAATCCAATTTGCCATCTGATCTAACTTCTGGAGGCAGTCAAAATGAGCCTTAGAATTCTTCCCTACCTTATTCCTGTGCTGAGATACAGGCTGCTCCAACCTGCTGTAAAATGCTTGATTTCGAGAGTGAGCGAAACTAATGAAAACATTGTTGGGGTAAAACCTAAAGGGAAAGACCTAGCACCAAATCCAATTTGCCATCTGATCTAACTTCTGGAGGCAGTCAAAATGATCCTTAGAATTCTTCCCTACCTTATTCCTGTGCTGAGATACAGGCTGCTCCAACCTGCTGTAAAATGCTTGATTTCGAGAGTGAGCGAAACTAATGAAAACATTGTTGGGGTAAAACCTAAAGGGAAAGACCTAGCACCAAATCCAATTTGCCATCTGATCTAACTTCTGGAGGCAGTCAAAATGAGCCTTAGAATTCTTCCCTACCTTATTCCTGTGCTGAGATACAGGCTGCTCCAACCTGCTGTAAAATGCTTGATTTCGAGAGTGAGCGAAACTAATGAAAACATTGTTGGGGTAAAACCTAAAGGGAAAGACCTAGCACCAAATCCAATTTGCCATCTGATCTAACTTCTGGAGGCAGTCAAAATGATCCTTAGAATTCTTCCCTACCTTATTCCTGTGCTGAGATACAGGCTGCTCCAACCTGCTGTAAAATGCTTGATTTCGAGAGTGAGCGAAACTAATGAAAACATTGTTGGGGTAAAACCTAAAGGGAAAGACCTAGCACCAAATCCAATTTGCCATCTGATCTAACTTCTGGAGGCAGTCAAAATGATCCTTAGAATTCTTCCCTACCTTATTCCTGTGCTGAGATACAGGCTGCTCCAACCTGCTGTAAAATGCGTGATTTCGAGAGTGAGCGAAACTAATGAAAACATTGTTGGGGTAAAACCTAAAGGGAAAGACCTAGCACCAAATCCAATTTGCCATCTGATCTAACTTCTGGAGGCAGTCAAAATGAGCCTTAGAATTCTTCCCTACCTTATTCCTGTGCTGAGATACAGGCTGCTCCAACCTGCTGTAAAATGCTTGATTTCGAGAGTGAGCGAAACTAATGAAAACATTGTTGGGGTAAAACCTAAAGGGAAAGACCTAGCACCAAATCCAATTTGCCATCTGATCTAACCTCTGGAGGCAGTCAAAATGAGCCTTAGAATTCTTCCCTACCTTATTCCTGTGCTGAGATACAGGCTGCTCCAACCTGCTGTAAAATGCTTGATTTCGAGAGTGAGCGAAACTAATGAAAACATTGTTGGGGTAAAACCTAAAGGGAAAGACCTAGCACCAAATCCAATTTGCCATCTGATCTAACTTCTGGAGGCAGTCAAAATGAGCCTTAGAATTCTTCCCTACCTTATTCCTGTGCTGAGATACAGGCTGCTCCAACCTGCTGTAAAATGCTTGATTTCGAGAGTGAGCGAAACTAATGAAAACATTGTTGGGGTAAAACCTAAAGGGAAAGACCTAGCACCAAATCCAATTTGCCATCTGATCTAACTTCTGGAGGCAGTCAAAATGAGCCTTAGAATTCTTCCCTACCTTATTCCTGTGCTGAGATACAGGCTGCTCCAACCTGCTGTAAAATGCTTGATTTCGAGAGTGAGCGAAACTAATGAAAACATTGTTGGGGTAAAACCTAAAGGGAAAGACCTAGCACCAAATCCAATTTGCCATCTGATCTAACTTCTGGAGGCAGTCAAAATGATCCTTAGAATTCTTCCCTACCTTATTCCTGTGCTGAGATAGAGGCTGCTCCAACCTGCTGTAAAATGCTTGATTTCGAGAGCGAGCGAAACTAATGAAAACATTGTTGGGGTAAAACCTAAAGGGAAAGACCTAGCACCAAATCCAATTTGCCATCTGATCTAACTTCTGGAGGCAGTCAAAATGAGCCTTAGAATTCTTCCCTACCTTATTCCTGTGCTGAGATACAGGCTGCTCCAACCTGCTGTAAAATGCTTGATTTCGAGAGTGAGCGAAACTAATGAAAACATTGTTGGGGTAAAACCTAAAGGGAAAGACCTAGCACCAAATCCAATTTGCCATCTGATCTAACTTCTGGAGGCAGTCAAAATGAGCCTTAGAATTCTTCCCTACCTTATTCCTGTGCTGAGATACAGGCTGCTCCAACCTGCTGTAAAATGCTTGATTTCGAGAGTGAGCGAAACTAATGAAAACATCGTTGGGGTAAAACCTAAAGGGAAAGACCTAGCACCAAATCCAATTTGCCATCTGATCTAACTTCTGGAGGCAGTCAAAATGATCCTTAGAATTCTTCCCTACCTTATTCCTGTGCTGAGATACAGGCTGCTCCAACCTGCTGTAAAATGCTTGATTTCGAGAGTGAGCGAAACTAATGAAAACATTGTTGGGGTAAAACCTAAAGGGAAAGACCTAGCACCAAATCCAATTTGCCATCTGATCTAACTTCTGGAGGCAGTCAAAATGATCCTTTGAATTCTTCCCTACCTTATTCCTGTGCTGAGATACAGGCTGCTCCAACCTGCTGTAAAATGCTTGATTTCGAGAGTGAGCGAAACTAATGAAAACATTGTTGGGGTAAAACCTAAAGGGAAAGACCTAGCACCAAATCCAATTTGCCATCTGATCTAACTTCTGGAGGCAGTCAAAATGATCCTTAGAATTCTTCCCTACCTTATTCCTGTGCTGAGATACAGGCTGCTCCAACCTGCTGTAAAATGCTTGATTTCGAGAGTGAGCGAAACTAATGAAAACATTGTTGGGGTAAAACCTAAAGGGAAAGACCTAGCACCAAATCCAATTTGCCATCTGATCTAACTTCTAGAGGCAGTCAAAATGAGCCTTAGAATTCTTCCCTACCTTATTCCTGTGCTGAGATACAGGCTGCTCCAACCTGCTGTAAAATGCTTGATTTCGAGAGTGAGCGAAACTAATGAAAACATTGTTGGGGTAAAACCTAAAGGGAAAGACCTAGCACCAAATCCAATTTGCCATCTGATCTAACTTCTGGAGGCAGTCAAAATGATCCTTAGAATTCTTCCCTACCTTATTCCTGTGCTGAGATACAGGCTGCTCCAACCTGCTGTAAAATGCTTGATTTCGAGAGTGAGCGAAACTAATGAAAACATTGTTGGGGTAAAACCTAAAGGGAAAGACCTAGCACCAAATCCAATTTGCCATCTGATCTAACTTCTGGAGGCAGTCAAAATGAGCCTTAGAATTCTTCCCTACCTTATTCCTGTGCTGAGATACAGGCTGCTCCAACCTGCTGCAAAATGCTTGATTTCGAGAGTGAGCGAAACTAATGAAAACATTGTTGGGGTAAAACCTAAAGGGAAAGACCTAGCACCAAATCCAATTTGCCATCTGATCTAACTTCTGGAGGCAGTCAAAATGATCCTTAGAATTCTTCCCTACCTTATTCCTGTGCTGAGATACAGGCTGCTCCAACCTGCTGTAAAATGCTTGATTTCGAGAGTGAGCGAAACTAATGAAAACATTGTTGGGGTAAAACCTAAAGGGAAAGACCTAGCACCAAATCCAATTTGCCATCTGATCTAACTTCTGGAGGCAGTCAAAATGATCCTTAGAATTCTTCCCTACCTTATTCCTGTGCTGAGATACAGGCTGCTCCAACCTGCTGTAAAATGCTTGATTTCGAGAGTGAGCGAAACTAATGAAAACATTGTTGGGGTAAAACCTAAAGGGAAAGACCTAGCACCAAATCCAATTTGCCATCTGATCTAACTTCTGGAGGCAGTCAAAATGAGCCTTAGAATTCTTCCCTACCTTATTCCTGTGCTGAGATACAGGCTGCTCCAACCTGCTGTAAAATGCTTGATTTCGAGAGTGAGCGAAACTAATGAAAACATTGTTGGGGTAAAACCTAAAGGGAAAGACCTAGCACCAAATCCAATTTGCCATCTGATCTAACTTCTGGAGGCAGTCAAAATGAGCCTTAGAATTCTTCCCTACCTTATTCCTGTGCTGAGATACAGGCTGCTCCAACCTGCTGTAAAATGCTTGATTTCGAGAGTGAGCGAAACTAATGAAAACATTGTTGGGGTAAAACCTAAAGGGAAAGACCTAGCACCAAATCCAATTTGCCATCTGATCTAACTTCTGGAGGCAGTCAAAATGAGCCTTAGAATTCTTCCCTACCTTATTCCTGTGCTGAGATACAGGCTGCTCCAACCTGCTGTAAAATGCTTGATTTCGAGAGTGAGCGAAACTAATGAAAACATTGTTGGGGTAAAACCTAAAGGGAAAGACCTAGCACCAAATCCAATTTGCCATCTGATCTAACTTCTGGAGGCAGTCAAAATGATCCTTAGAATTCTTCCCTACCTTATTCCTGTGCTGAGATACAGGCTGCTCCAACCTGCTGTAAAATGCTTGATTTCGAGAGTGAGCGAAACTAATGAAAACATTGTTGGGGTAAAACCTAAAGGGAAAGACCTAGCACCAAATCCAATTTGCCATCTGATCTAACTTCTGGAGGCAGTCAAAATGAGCCTAAGAATTCTTCCCTACCTTATTCCTGTGCTGAGATAGAGGCTGCTCCAACCTGCTGTAAAATGCTTGATTTCGAGAGCGAGCGAAACTAATGAAAACATTGTTGGGGTAAAACCTAAAGGGAAAGACCTAGCACCAAATCCAATTTGCCATCTGATCTAACTTCTGGAGGCAGTCAAAATGATCCTTAGAATTCTTCCCTACCTTATTCCTGTGCTGAGATACAGGCTGCTCCAACCTGCTGCAAAATGCTTGATTTCGAGAGTGAGCGAAACTAATGAAAACATTGTTGGGGTAAAACCTAAAGGGAAAGACCTAGCACCAAATCCAATTTGCCATCTGATCTAACTTCTGGAGGCAGTCAAAATGATCCTTAGAATTCTTCCCTACCTTATTCCTGTGCTGAGATACAGGCTGCTCCAACCTGCTGTAAAATGCTTGATTTCGAGAGTGAGCGAAACTAATGAAAACATTGTTGGGGTAAAACCTAAAGGGAAAGACCTAGCACCAAATCCAATTTGCCATCTGATCTAACTTCTGGAGGCAGTCAAAATGAGCCTTAGAATTCTTCCCTACCTTATTCCTGTGCTGAGATACAGGCTGCTCCAACCTGCTGTAAAATGCTTGATTTCGAGAGTGAGCGAAACTAATGAAAACATTGTTGGGGTAAAACCTAAAGGGAAAGACCTAGCACCAAATCCAATTTGCCATCTGATCTAACTTCTGGAGGCAGTCAAAATGAGCCTTAGAATTCTTCCCTACCTTATTCCTGTGCTGAGATACAGGCTGCTCCAACCTGCTGTAAAATGCTTGTTTTCGAGAGTGAGCGAAACTAATGAAAACATTGTTGGGGTAAAACCTAAAGGGAAAGACCTAGCACCAAATCCAATTTGCCATCTGATCTAACTTCTGGAGGCAGTCAAAATGATCCTTAGAATTCTTCCCTACCTTATTCCTGTGCTGAGATACAGGCTGCTCCAACCTGCTGTAAAATGCTTGATTTCGAGAGTGAGCGAAACTAATGAAAACATTGTTGGGGTAAAACCTAAAGGGAAAGACCTAGCACCAAATCCAATTTGCCATCTGATCTAACTTCTGGAGGCAGTCAAAATGAGCCTTAGAATTCTTCCCTACCTTATTCCTGTGCTGAGATACAGGCTGCTCCAACCTGCTGTAAAATGCTTGATTTCGAGAGTGAGCGAAACTAATGAAAACATTGTTGGGGTAAAACCTAAAGGGAAAGACCTAGCACCAAATCCAATTTGCCATCTGATCTAACTTCTGGAGGCAGTCAAAATGAGCCTTAGAATTCTTCCCTACCTTATTCCTGTGCTGAGATACAGGCTGCTCCAACCTGCTGTAAAATGCTTGATTTCGAGAGTGAGCGAAACTAATGAAAACATTGTTGGGGTAAAACCTAAAGGGAAAGACCTAGCACCAAATCCAATTTGCCATCTGATCTAACTTCTGGAGGCAGTCAAAATGATCCTTAGAATTCTTCCCTACCTTATTCCTGTGCTGAGATACAGGCTGCTCCAACCTGCTGTAAAATGCTTGATTTCGAGAGTGAGCGAAACTAATGAAAACATTGTTGGGGTAAAACCTAAAGGGAAAGACCTAGCACCAAATCCAATTTGCCATCTGATCTAACTTCTGGAGGCAGTCAAAATGAGCCTTAGAATTCTTCCCTACCTTATTCCTGTGCTGAGATACAGGCTGCTCCAACCTGCTGTAAAATGCTTGTTTTCGAGAGTGAGCGAAACTAATGAAAACATTGTTGGGGTAAAACCTAAAGGGAAAGACCTAGCACCAAATCCAATTTGCCATCTGATCTAACTTCTGGAGGCAGTCAAAATGATCCTTAGAATTCTTCCCTACCTTATTCCTGTGCTGAGATACAGGCTGCTCCAACCTGCTGTAAAATGCTTGATTTCGAGAGTGAGCGAAACTAATGAAAACATTGTTGGGGTAAAACCTAAAGGGAAAGACCTAGCACCAAATCCAATTTGCCATCTGATCTAACTTCTGGAGGCAGTCAAAATGATCCTTAGAATTCTTCCCTACCTTATTCCTGTGCTGAGATACAGGCTGCTCCAACCTGCTGTAAAATGCTTGATTTCGAGAGTGAGCGAAACTAATGAAAACATTGTTGGGGTAAAACCTAAAGGGAAAGACCTAGCACCAAATCCAATTTGCCATCTGATCTAACTTCTGGAGGCAGTCAAAATGAGCCTTAGAATTCTTCCCTACCTTATTCCTGTGCTGAGATACAGGCTGCTCCAACCTGCTGTAAAATGCTTGATTTCGAGAGTGAGCGAAACTAATGAAAACATTGTTGGGGTAAAACCTAAAGGGAAAGACCTAGCACCAAATCCAATTTGCCATCTGATCTAACTTCTGGAGGCAGTCAAAATGAGCCTTAGAATTCTTCCCTACCTTATTCCTGTGCTGAGATACAGGCTGCTCCAACCTGCTGTAAAATGCTTGATTTCGAGAGTGAGCGAAACTAATGAAAACATTGTTGGGGTAAAACCTAAAGGGAAAGACCTAGCACCAAATCCAATTTGCCATCTGATCTAACTTCTGGAGGCAGTCAAAATGATCCTTAGAATTCTTCCCTACCTTATTCCTGTGCTGAGATACAGGCTGCTCCAACCTGCTGTAAAATGCTTGATTTCGAGAGTGAGCGAAACTAATGAAAACATTGTTGGGGTAAAACCTAAAGGGAAAGACCTAGCACCAAATCCAATTTGCCATCTGATCTAACTTCTGGAGGCAGTCAAAATGAGCCTTAGAATTCTTCCCTACCTTATTCCTGTGCTGAGATACAGGCTGCTCCAACCTGCTGTAAAATGCTTGATTTCGAGAGTGAGCGAAACTAATGAAAACATTGTTGGGGTAAAACCTAAAGGGAAAGACCTAGCACCAAATCCAATTTGCCATCTGATCTAACTTCTGGAGGCAGTCAAAATGATCCTTAGAATTCTTCCCTACCTTATTCCTGTGCTGAGATACAGGCTGCTCCAACCTGCTGTAAAATGCTTGATTTCGAGAGTGAGCGAAACTAATGAAAACATTGTTGGGGTAAAACCTAAAGGGAAAGACCTAGCACCAAATCCAATTTGCCATCTGATCTAACTTCTGGAGGCAGTCAAAATGAGCCTTAGAATTCTTCCCTACCTTATTCCTGTGCTGAGATACAGGCTGCTCCAACCTGCTGTAAAATGCTTGATTTCGAGAGTGAGCGAAACTAATGAAAACATTGTTGGGGTAAAACCTAAAGGGAAAGACCTAGCACCAAATCCAATTTGCCATCTGATCTAACTTCTGGAGGCAGTCAAAATGATCCTTAGAATTCTTCCCTACCTTATTCCTGTGCTGAGATACAGGCTGCTCCAACCTGCTGTAAAATGCTTGATTTCGAGAGTGAGCGAAACTAATGAAAACATTGTTGGGGTAAAACCTAAAGGGAAAGACCTAGCACCAAATCCAATTTGCCATCTGATCTAACTTCTGGAGGCAGTCAAAATGAGCCTTAGAATTCTTCCCTACCTTATTCCTGTGCTGAGATACAGGCTGCTCCAACCTGCTGTAAAATGCTTGATTTCAAGAGTGAGCGAAACTAATGAAAACATTGTTGGGGTAAAACCTAAAGGGAAAGACCTAGCACCAAATCCAATTTGCCATCTGATCTAACTTCTGGAGGCAGTCAAAATGATCCTTAGAATTCTTCCCTACCTTATTCCTGTGCTGAGATACAGGCTGCTCCAACCTGCTGTAAAATGCTTGATTTCGAGAGTGAGCGAAACTAATGAAAACATTGTTGGGGTAAAACCTAAAGGGAAAGACCTAGCACCAAATCCAATTTGCCATCTGATCTAACTTCTGGAGGCAGTCAAAATGAGCCTTAGAATTCTTCCCTACCTTATTCCTGTGCTGAGATACAGGCTGCTCCAACCTGCTGTAAAATGCTTGTTTTCGAGAGTGAGCGAAACTAATGAAAACATTGTTGGGGTAAAACCTAAAGGGAAAGACCTAGCACCAAATCCAATTTGCCATCTGATCTAACTTCTGGAGGCAGTCAAAATGATCCTTAGAATTCTTCCCTACCTTATTCCTGTGCTGAGATACAGGCTGCTCCAACCTGCTGTAAAATGCTTGATTTCGAGAGTGAGCGAAACTAATGAAAACATTGTTGGGGTAAAACCTAAAGGGAAAGACCTAGCACCAAATCCAATTTGCCATCTGATCTAACTTCTGGAGGCAGTCAAAATGAGCCTTAGAATTCTTCCCTACCTTATTCCTGTGCTGAGATACAGGCTGCTCCAACCTGCTGTAAAATGCTTGATTTCGAGAGTGAGCGAAACTAATGAAAACATTGTTGGGGTAAAACCTAAAGGGAAAGACCTAGCACCAAATCCAATTTGCCATCTGATCTAACTTCTGGAGGCAGTCAAAATGAGCCTTAGAATTCTTCCCTACCTTATTCCTGTGCTGAGATACAGGCTGCTCCAACCTGCTGTAAAATGCTTGATTTCGAGAGTGAGCGAAACTAATGAAAACATTGTTGGGGTAAAACCTAAAGGGAAAGACCTAGCACCAAATCCAATTTGCCATCTGATCTAACTTCTGGAGGCAGTCAAAATGAGCCTTAGAATTCTTCCCTACCTTATTCCTGTGCTGAGATACAGGCTGCTCCAACCTGCTGTAAAATGCTTGATTTCGAGAGTGAGCGAAACTAATGAAAACATTGTTGGGGTAAAACCTAAAGGGAAAGACCTAGCACCAAATCCAATTTGCCATCTGATCTAACTTCTGGAGGCAGTCAAAATGAGCCTAAGAATTCTTCCCTACCTTATTCCTGTGCTGAGATACAGGCTGCTCCAACCTGCTGTAAAATGCTTGATTTCGAGAGCGAGCGAAACTAATGAAAACATTGTTGGGGTAAAACCTAAAGGGAAAGACCTAGCACCAAATCCAATTTGCCATCTGATCTAACTTCTGGAGGCAGTCAAAATGATCCTTAGAATTCTTCCCTACCTTATTCCTGTGCTGAGATACAGGCTGCTCCAACCTGCTGTAAAATGCTTGATTTCGAGAGTGAGCGAAACTAATGAAAACATTGTTGGGGTAAAACCTAAAGGGAAAGACCTAGCACCAAATCCAATTTGCCATCTGATCTAACTTCTGGAGGCAGTCAAAATGATCCTTAGAATTCTTCCCTACCTTATTCCTGTGCTGAGATACAGGCTGCTCCAACCTGCTGTAAAATGCTTGATTTCGAGAGTGAGCGAAACTAATGAAAACATTGTTGGGGTAAAACCTAAAGGGAAAGACCTAGCACCAAATCCAATTTGCCATCTGATCTAACTTCTGGAGGCAGTCAAAATGATCCTTAGAATTCTTCCCTACCTTATTCCTGTGCTGAGATACAGGCTGCTCCAACCTGCTGTAAAATGCTTGATTTCGAGAGTGAGCGAAACTAATGAAAACATTGTTGGGGTAAAACCTAAAGGGAAAGACCTAGCACCAAATCCAATTTGCCATCTGATCTAACTTCTGGAGGCAGTCAAAATGAGCCTTAGAATTCTTCCCTACCTTATTCCTGTGCTGAGATACAGGCTGCTCCAACCTGCTGTAAAATGCTTGATTTCGAGAGTGAGCGAAACTAATGAAAACATTGTTGGGGTAAAACCTAAAGGGAAAGACCTAGCACCAAATCCAATTTGCCATCTGATCTAACTTCTGGAGGCAGTCAAAATGATCCTTAGAATTCTTCCCTACCTTATTCCTGTGCTGAGATACAGGCTGCTCCAACCTGCTGTAAAATGCTTGATTTCGAGAGTGAGCGAAACTAATGAAAACATTGTTGGGGTAAAACCTAAAGGGAAAGACCTAGCACCAAATCCAATTTGCCATCTGATCTAACTTCTGGAGGCAGTCAAAATGATCCTTAGAATTCTTCCCTACCTTATTCCTGTGCTGAGATACAGGCTGCTCCAACCTGCTGTAAAATGCTTGATTTCGAGAGTGAGCGAAACTAATGAAAACATTGTTGGGGTAAAACCTAAAGGGAAAGACCTAGCACCAAATCCAATTTGCCATCTGATCTAACTTCTGGAGGCAGTCAAAATGAGCCTTAGAATTCTTCCCTACCTTATTCCTGTGCTGAGATACAGGCTGCTCCAACCTGCTGTAAAATGCTTGATTTCGAGAGTGAGCGAAACTAATGAAAACATTGTTGGGGTAAAACCTAAAGGGAAAGACCTAGCACCAAATCCAATTTGCCATCTGATCTAACTTCTGGAGGCAGTCAAAATGATCCTTAGAATTCTTCCCTACCTTATTCCTGTGCTGAGATACAGGCTGCTCCAACCTGCTGTAAAATGCTTGATTTCGAGAGTGAGCGAAACTAATGAAAACATTGTTGGGGTAAAACCTAAAGGGAAAGACCTAGCACCAAATCCAATTTGCCATCTGATCTAACTTCTGGAGGCAGTCAAAATGATCCTTAGAATTCTTCCCTACCTTATTCCTGTGCTGAGATACAGGCTGCTCCAACCTGCTGTAAAATGCTTGATTTCGAGAGTGAGCGAAACTAATGAAAACATTGTTGGGGTAAAACCTAAAGGGAAAGACCTAGCACCAAATCCAATTTGCCATCTGATCTAACTTCTGGAGGCAGTCAAAATGAGCCTTAGAATTCTTCCCTACCTTATTCCTGTGCTGAGATACAGGCTGCTCCAACCTGCTGTAAAATGCTTGATTTCGAGAGTGAGCGAAACTAATGAAAACATTGTTGGGGTAAAACCTAAAGGGAAAGACCTAGCACCAAATCCAATTTGCCATCTGATCTAACTTCTGGAGGCAGTCAAAATGAGCCTAAGAATTCTTCCCTACCTTATTCCTGTGCTGAGATAGAGGCTGCTCCAACCTGCTGTAAAATGCTTGATTTCGAGAGCGAGCGAAACTAATGAAAACATTGTTGGGGTAAAACCTAAAGGGAAAGACCTAGCACCAAATCCAATTTGCCATCTGATCTAACTTCTGGAGGCAGTCAAAATGATCCTTAGAATTCTTCCCTACCTTATTCCTGTGCTGAGATACAGGCTGCTCCAACCTGCTGTAAAATGCTTGATTTCGAGAGTGAGCGAAACTAATGAAAACATTGTTGGGGTAAAACCTAAAGGGAAAGACCTAGCACCAAATCCAATTTGCCATCTGATCTAACTTCTGGAGGCAGTCAAAATGAGCCTTAGAATTCTTCCCTACCTTATTCCTGTGCTGAGATACAGGCTGCTCCAACCTGCTGTAAAATGCTTGATTTCGAGAGTGAGCGAAACTAATGAAAACATTGTTGGGGTAAAACCTAAAGGGAAAGACCTAGCACCAAATCCAATTTGCCATCTGATCTAACTTCTGGAGGCAGTCAAAATGAGCCTTAGAATTCTTCCCTACCTTATTCCTGTGCTGAGATACAGGCTGCTCCAACCTGCTGTAAAATGCTTGATTTCGAGAGTGAGCGAAACTAATGAAAACATTGTTGGGGTAAAACCTAAAGGGAAAGACCTAGCACCAAATCCAATTTGCCATCTGATCTAACTTCTGGAGGCAGTCAAAATGATCCTTAGAATTCTACCCTACCTTATTCCTGTGCTGAGATACAGGCTGCTCCAACCTGCTGTAAAATGCTTGATTTCGAGAGTGAGCGAAACTAATGAAAACATTGTTGGGGTAAAACCTAAAGGGAAAGACCTAGCACCAAATCCAATTTGCCATCTGATCTAACTTCTGGAGGCAGTCAAAATGAGCCTTAGAATTCTTCCCTACCTTATTCCTGTGCTGAGATACAGGCTGCTCCAACCTGCTGTAAAATGCTTGTTTTCGAGAGTGAGCGAAACTAATGAAAACATTGTTGGGGTAAAACCTAAAGGGAAAGACCTAGCACCAAATCCAATTTGCCATCTGATCTAACTTCTGGAGGCAGTCAAAATGATCCTTAGAATTCTACCCTACCTTATTCCTGTGCTGAGATACAGGCTGCTCCAACCTGCTGTAAAATGCTTGATTTCGAGAGTGAGCGAAACTAATGAAAACATTGTTGGGGTAAAACCTAAAGGGAAAGACCTAGCACCAAATCCAATTTGCCATCTGATCTAACTTCTGGAGGCAGTCAAAATGAGCCTTAGAATTCTTCCCTACCTTATTCCTGTGCTGAGATACAGGCTGCTCCAACCTGCTGTAAAATGCTTGATTTCGAGAGTGAGCGAAACTAATGAAAACATTGTTGGGGTAAAACCTAAAGGGAAAGACCTAGCACCAAATCCAATTTGCCATCTGATCTAACTTCTGGAGGCAGTCAAAATGAGCCTTAGAATTCTTCCCTACCTTATTCCTGTGCTGAGATACAGGCTGCTCCAACCTGCTGTAAAATGCTTGATTTCGAGAGTGAGCGAAACTAATGAAAACATTGTTGGGGTAAAACCTAAAGGGAAAGACCTAGCACCAAATCCAATTTGCCATCTGATCTAACTTCTGGAGGCAGTCAAAATGAGCCTTAGAATTCTTCCCTACCTTATTCCTGTGCTGAGATACAGGCTGCTCCAACCTGCTGTAAAATGCTTGATTTCGAGAGTGAGCGAAACTAATGAAAACATTGTTGGGGTAAAACCTAAAGGGAAAGACCTAGCACCAAATCCAATTTGCCATCTGATCTAACTTCTGGAGGCAGTCAAAATGAGCCTTAGAATTCTTCCCTACCTTATTCCTGTGCTGAGATACAGGCTGCTCCAACCTGCTGTAAAATGCTTGATTTCGAGAGTGAGCGAAACTAATGAAAACATTGTTGGGGTAAAACCTAAAGGGAAAGACCTAGCACCAAATCCAATTTGCCATCTGATCTAACTTCTGGAGGCAGTCAAAATGAGCCTTAGAATTCTTCCCTACCTTATTCCTGTGCTGAGATACAGGCTGCTCCAACCTGCTGTAAAATGCTTGATTTCGAGAGTGAGCGAAACTAATGAAAACATTGTTGGGGTAAAACCTAAAGGGAAAGACCTAGCACCAAATCCAATTTGCCATCTGATCTAACTTCTGGAGGCAGTCAAAATGATCCTTAGAATTCTTCCCTACCTTATTCCTGTGCTGAGATACAGGCTGCTCCAACCTGCTGTAAAATGCTTGATTTCGAGAGTGAGCGAAACTAATGAAAACATTGTTGGGGTAAAACCTAAAGGGAAAGACCTAGCACCAAATCCAATTTGCCATCTGATCTAACTTCTGGAGGCAGTCAAAATGATCCTTAGAATTCTTCCCTACCTTATTCCTGTGCTGAGATACAGGCTGCTCCAACCTGCTGTAAAATGCTTGATTTCGAGAGTGAGCGAAACTAATGAAAACATTGTTGGGGTAAAACCTAAAGGGAAAGACCTAGCACCAAATCCAATTTGCCATCTGATCTAACTTCTGGAGGCAGTCAAAATGAGCCTTAGAATTCTTCCCTACCTTATTCCTGTGCTGAGATACAGGCTGCTCCAACCTGCTGTAAAATGCTTGATTTCGAGAGTGAGCGAAACTAATGAAAACATTGTTGGGGTAAAACCTAAAGGGAAAGACCTAGCACCAAATCCAATTTGCCATCTGATCTAACTTCTGGAGGCAGTCAAAATGAGCCTTAGAATTCTTCCCTACCTTATTCCTGTGCTGAGATACAGGCTGCTCCAACCTGCTGTAAAATGCTTGATTTCGAGAGTGAGCGAAACTAATGAAAACATTGTTGGGGTAAAACCTAAAGGGAAAGACCTAGCACCAAATCCAATTTGCCATCTGATCTAACTTCTGGAGGCAGTCAAAATGATCCTTAGAATTCTTCCCTACCTTATTCCTGTGCTGAGATACAGGCTGCTCCAACCTGCTGTAAAATGCTTGATTTCGAGAGTGAGCGAAACTAATGAAAACATTGTTGGGGTAAAACCTAAAGGGAAAGACCTAGCACCAAATCCAATTTGCCATCTGATCTAACTTCTGGAGGCAGTCAAAATGAGCCTTAGAATTCTTCCCTACCTTATTCCTGTGCTGAGATACAGGCTGCTCCAACCTGCTGTAAAATGCTTGATTTCGAGAGTGAGCGAAACTAATGAAAACATTGTTGGGGTAAAACCTAAAGGGAAAGACCTAGCACCAAATCCAATTTGCCATCTGATCTAACTTCTGGAGGCAGTCAAAATGAGCCTTAGAATTCTTCCCTACCTTATTCCTGTGCTGAGATACAGGCTGCTCCAACCTGCTGTAAAATGCTTGATTTCGAGAGTGAGCGAAACTAATGAAAACATTGTTGGGGTAAAACCTAAAGGGAAAGACCTAGCACCAAATCCAATTTGCCATCTGATCTAACTTCTGGAGGCAGTCAAAATGATCCTTAGAATTCTTCCCTACCTTATTCCTGTGCTGAGATACAGGCTGCTCCAACCTGCTGTAAAATGCGTGATTTCGAGAGTGAGCGAAACTAATGAAAACATTGTTGGGGTAAAACCTAAAGGGAAAGACCTAGCACCAAATCCAATTTGCCATCTGATCTAACTTCTGGAGGCAGTCAAAATGATCCTTAGAATTCTTCCCTACCTTATTCCTGTGCTGAGATACAGGCTGCTCCAACCTGCTGTAAAATGCTTGATTTCGAGAGTGAGCGAAACTAATGAAAACATTGTTGGGGTAAACCCTAAAGGGAAAGACCTAGCACCAAATCCAATTTGCCATCTGATCTAACTTCTGGAGGCAGTCAAAATGATCCTTAGAATTCTTCCCTACCTTATTCCTGTGCTGAGATACAGGCTGCTCCAACCTGCTGTAAAATGCTTGATTTCGAGAGTGAGCGAAACTAATGAAAACATTGTTGGGGTAAAACCTAAAGGGAAAGACCTAGCACCAAATCCAATTTGCCATCTGATCTAACTTCTGGAGGCAGTCAAAATGATCCTTAGAATTCTTCCCTACCTTATTCCTGTGCTGAGATACAGGCTGCTCCAACCTGCTGTAAAATGCTTGATTTCGAGAGTGAGCGAAACTAATGAAAACATTGTTGGGGTAAAACCTAAAGGGAAAGACCTAGCACCAAATCCAATTTGCCATCTGATCTAACTTCTGGAGGCAGTCAAAATGAGCCTAAGAATTCTTCCCTACCTTATTCCTGTGCTAAGATAGAGGCTGCTCCAACCTGCTGTAAAATGCTTGATTTCGAGAGCGAGCGAAACTAATGAAAACATTGTTGGGGTAAAACCTAAAGGGAAAGACCTAGCACCAAATCCAATTTGCCATCTGATCTAACTTCTGGAGGCAGTCAAAATGAGCCTTAGAATTCTTCCCTACCTTATTCCTGTGCTGAGATACAGGCTGCTCCAACCTGCTGCAAAATGCTTGATTTCGAGAGCGAGCGAAACTAATGAAAACATTGTTGGGGTAAAACCTAAAGGGAAAGACCTAGCACCAAATCCAATTTGCCATCTGATCTAACTTCTGGAGGCAGTCAAAATGAGCCTTAGAATTCTTCCCTACCTTATTCCTGTGCTGAGATACAGGCTGCTCCAACCTGCTGTAAAATGCTTGATTTCGAGAGTGAGCGAAACTAATGAAAACATTGTTGGGGTAAAACCTAAAGGGAAAGACCTAGCACCAAATCCAATTTGCCATCTGATCTAACTTCTGGAGGCAGTCAAAATGAGCCTTAGAATTCTTCCCTACCTTATTCCTGTGCTGAGATACAGGCTGCTCCAACCTGCTGTAAAATGCTTGATTTCGAGAGTGAGCGAAACTAATGAAAACATTGTTGGGGTAAAACCTAAAGGGAAAGACCTAGCACCAAATCCAATTTGCCATCTGATCTAACTTCTGGAGGCAGTCAAAATGAGCCTTAGAATTCTTCCCTACCTTATTCCTGTGCTGAGATACAGGCTGCTCCAACCTGCTGTAAAATGCTTGATTTCGAGAGTGAGCGAAACTAATGAAAACATTGTTGGGGTAAAACCTAAAGGGAAAGACCTAGCACCAAATCCAATTTGCCATCTGATCTAACTTCTGGAGGCAGTCAAAATGAGCCTTAGAATTCTTCCCTACCTTATTCCTGTGCTGAGATACAGGCTGCTCCAACCTGCTGTAAAATGCTTGATTTCGAGAGTGAGCGAAACTAATGAAAACATTGTTGGGGTAAAACCTAAAGGGAAAGACCTAGCACCAAATCCAATTTGCCATCTGATCTAACTTCTGGAGGCAGTCAAAATGATCCTTAGAATTCTTCCCTACCTTATTCCTGTGCTGAGATACAGGCTGCTCCAACCTGCTGTAAAATGCTTGATTTCGAGAGTGAGCGAAACTAATGAAAACATTGTTGGGGTAAAACCTAAAGGGAAAGACCTAGCACCAAATCCAATTTGCCATCTGATCTAACTTCTGGAGGCAGTCAAAATGAGCCTTAGAATTCTTCCCTACCTTATTCCTGTGCTGAGATACAGGCTGCTCCAACCTGCTGTAAAATGCTTGATTTCGAGAGTGAGCGAAACTAATGAAAACATTGTTGGGGTAAAACCTAAAGGGAAAGACCTAGCACCAAATCCAATTTGCCATCTGATCTAACTTCTGGAGGCAGTCAAAATGATCCTTAGAATTCTTCCCTACCTTATTCCTGTGCTGAGATACAGGCTGCTCCAACCTGCTGTAAAATGCTTGATTTCGAGAGTGAGCGAAACTAATGAAAACATTGTTGGGGTAAAACCTAAAGGGAAAGACCTAGCACCAAATCCAATTTGCCATCTGATCTAACTTCTGGAGGCAGTCAAAATGATCCTTAGAATTCTTCCCTACCTTATTCCTGTGCTGAGATACAGGCTGCTCCAACCTGCTGTAAAATGCTTGATTTCGAGAGTGAGCGAAACTAATGAAAACATTGTTGGGGTAAAACCTAAAGGGAAAGACCTAGCACCAAATCCAATTTGCCATCTGATCTAACTTCTGGAGGCAGTCAAAATGAGCCTTAGAATTCTTCCCTACCTTATTCCTGTGCTGAGATACAGGCTGCTCCAACCTGCTGTAAAATGCTTGATTTCGAGAGTGAGCGAAACTAATGAAAACATTGTTGGGGTAAAACCTAAAGGGAAAGACCTAGCACCAAATCCAATTTGCCATCTGATCTAACTTCTGGAGGCAGTCAAAATGAGCCTTAGAATTCTTCCCTACCTTATTCCTGTGCTGAGATACAGGCTGCTCCAACCTGCTGTAAAATGCTTGATTTCGAGAGTGAGCGAAACTAATGAAAACATTGTTGGGGTAAAACCTAAAGGGAAAGACCTAGCACCAAATCCAATTTGCCATCTGATCTAACTTCTGGAGGCAGTCAAAATGAGCCTTAGAATTCTTCCCTACCTTATTCCTGTGCTGAGATACAGGCTGCTCCAACCTGCTGTAAAATGCTTGATTTCGAGAGTGAGCGAAACTAATGAAAACATTGTTGGGGTAAAACCTAAAGGGAAAGACCTAGCACCAAATCCAATTTGCCATCTGATCTAACTTCTGGAGGCAGTCAAAATGAGCCTAAGAATTCTTCCCTACCTTATTCCTGTGCTGAGATAGAGGCTGCTCCAACCTGCTGTAAAATGCTTGATTTCGAGAGCGAGCGAAACTAATGAAAACATTGTTGGGGTAAAACCTAAAGGGAAAGACCTAGCACCAAATCCAATTTGCCATCTGATCTAACTTCTGGAGGCAGTCAAAATGATCCTTAGAATTCTTCCCTACCTTATTCCTGTGCTGAGATACAGGCTGCTCCAACCTGCTGCAAAATGCTTGATTTCGAGAGTGAGCGAAACTAATGAAAACATTGTTGGGGTAAAACCTAAAGGGAAAGACCTAGCACCAAATCCAATTTGCCATCTGATCTAACTTCTGGAGGCAGTCAAAATGATCCTTAGAATTCTTCCCTACCTTATTCCTGTGCTGAGATACAGGCTGCTCCAACCTGCTGTAAAATGCTTGATTTCGAGAGTGAGCGAAACTAATGAAAACATTGTTGGGGTAAAACCTAAAGGGAAAGACCTAGCACCAAATCCAATTTGCCATCTGATCTAACTTCTGGAGGCAGTCAAAATGAGCCTTAGAATTCTTCCCTACCTTATTCCTGTGCTGAGATACAGGCTGCTCCAACCTGCTGTAAAATGCTTGATTTCGAGAGTGAGCGAAACTAATGAAAACATTGTTGGGGTAAAACCTAAAGGGAAAGACCTAGCACCAAATCCAATTTGCCATCTGATCTAACTTCTGGAGGCAGTCAAAATGATCCTTAGAATTCTTCCCTACCTTATTCCTGTGCTGAGATACAGGCTGCTCCAACCTGCTGTAAAATGCGTGATTTCGAGAGTGAGCGAAACTAATGAAAACATTGTTGGGGTAAAACCTAAAGGGAAAGACCTAGCACCAAATCCAATTTGCCATCTGATCTAACTTCTGGAGGCAGTCAAAATGATCCTTAGAATTCTTCCCTACCTTATTCCTGTGCTGAGATACAGGCTGCTCCAACCTGCTGTAAAATGCTTGATTTCGAGAGTGAGCGAAACTAATGAAAACATTGTTGGGGTAAAACCTAAAGGGAAAGACCTAGCACCAAATCCAATTTGCCATCTGATCTAACTTCTGGAGGCAGTCAAAATGATCCTTAGAATTCTTCCCTACCTTATTCCTGTGCTGAGATACAGGCTGCTCCAACCTGCTGTAAAATGCTTGATTTCGAGAGTGAGCGAAACTAATGAAAACATTGTTGGGGTAAAACCTAAAGGGAAAGACCTAGCACCAAATCCAATTTGCCATCTGATCTAACTTCTGGAGGCAGTCAAAATGATCCTTAGAATTCTTCCCTACCTTATTCCTGTGCTGAGATACAGGCTGCTCCAACCTGCTGTAAAATGCTTGATTTCGAGAGTGAGCGAAACTAATGAAAACATTGTTGGGGTAAAACCTAAAGGGAAAGACCTAGCACCAAATCCAATTTGCCATCTGATCTAACTTCTGGAGGCAGTCAAAATGAGCCTAAGAATTCTTCCCTACCTTATTCCTGTGCTGAGATACAGGCTGCTCCAACCTGCTGTAAAATGCTTGATTTCGAGAGCGAGCGAAACTAATGAAAACATTGTTGGGGTAAAACCTAAAGGGAAAGACCTAGCACCAAATCCAATTTGCCATCTGATCTAACTTCTGGAGGCAGTCAAAATGATCCTTAGAATTCTTCCCTACCTTATTCCTGTGCTGAGATACAGGCTGCTCCAACCTGCTGCAAAATGCTTGATTTCGAGAGCGAGCGAAACTAATGAAAACATTGTTGGGGTAAAACCTAAAGGGAAAGACCTAGCACCAAATCCAATTTGCCATCTGATCTAACTTCTGGAGGCAGTCAAAATGAGCCTTAGAATTCTTCCCTACCTTATTCCTGTGCTGAGATACAGGCTGCTCCAACCTGCTGTAAAATGCTTGATTTCGAGAGTGAGCGAAACTAATGAAAACATTGTTGGGGTAAAACCTAAAGGGAAAGACCTAGCACCAAATCCAATTTGCCATCTGATCTAACTTCTGGAGGCAGTCAAAATGAGCCTTAGAATTCTTCCCTACCTTATTCCTGTGCTGAGATACAGGCTGCTCCAACCTGCTGTAAAATGCTTGATTTCGAGAGTGAGCGAAACTAATGAAAACATTGTTGGGGTAAAACCTAAAGGGAAAGACCTAGCACCAAATCCAATTTGCCATCTGATCTAACTTCTGGAGGCAGTCAAAATGAGCCTTAGAATTCTTCCCTACCTTATTCCTGTGCTGAGATACAGGCTGCTCCAACCTGCTGTAAAATGCTTGATTTCGAGAGTGAGCGAAACTAATGAAAACATTGTTGGGGTAAAACCTAAAGGGAAAGACCTAGCACCAAATCCAATTTGCCATCTGATCTAACTTCTGGAGGCAGTCAAAATGAGCCTTAGAATTCTTCCCTACCTTATTCCTGTGCTGAGATACAGGCTGCTCCAACCTGCTGTAAAATGCTTGATTTCGAGAGTGAGCGAAACTAATGAAAACATTGTTGGGGTAAAACCTAAAGGGAAAGACCTAGCACCAAATCCAATTTGCCATCTGATCTAACTTCTGGAGGCAGTCAAAATGATCCTTAGAATTCTTCCCTACCTTATTCCTGTGCTGAGATACAGGCTGCTCCAACCTGCTGTAAAATGCTTGATTTCGAGAGTGAGCGAAACTAATGAAAACATTGTTGGGGTAAAACCTAAAGGGAAAGACCTAGCACCAAATCCAATTTGCCATCTGATCTAACTTCTGGAGGCAGTCAAAATGAGCCTTAGAATTCTTCCCTACCTTATTCCTGTGCTGAGATACAGGCTGCTCCAACCTGCTGTAAAATGCTTGATTTCGAGAGTGAGCGAAACTAATGAAAACATTGTTGGGGTAAAACCTAAAGGGAAAGACCTAGCACCAAATCCAATTTGCCATCTGATCTAACTTCTGGAGGCAGTCAAAATGATCCTTAGAATTCTTCCCTACCTTATTCCTGTGCTGAGATACAGGCTGCTCCAACCTGCTGTAAAATGCTTGATTTCGAGAGTGAGCGAAACTAATGAAAACATTGTTGGGGTAAAACCTAAAGGGAAAGACCTAGCACCAAATCCAATTTGCCATCTGATCTAACTTCTGGAGGCAGTCAAAATGATCCTTAGAATTCTTCCCTACCTTATTCCTGTGCTGAGATACAGGCTGCTCCAACCTGCTGTAAAATGCTTGATTTCGAGAGTGAGCGAAACTAATGAAAACATTGTTGGGGTAAAACCTAAAGGGAAAGACCTAGCACCAAATCCAATTTGCCATCTGATCTAACTTCTGGAGGCAGTCAAAATGAGCCTTAGAATTCTTCCCTACCTTATTCCTGTGCTGAGATACAGGCTGCTCCAACCTGCTGTAAAATGCTTGATTTCGAGAGTGAGCGAAACTAATGAAAACATTGTTGGGGTAAAACCTAAAGGGAAAGACCTAGCACCAAATCCAATTTGCCATCTGATCTAACTTCTGGAGGCAGTCAAAATGAGCCTTAGAATTCTTCCCTACCTTATTCCTGTGCTGAGATACAGGCTGCTCCAACCTGCTGTAAAATGCTTGATTTCGAGAGTGAGCGAAACTAATGAAAACATTGTTGGGGTAAAACCTAAAGGGAAAGACCTAGCACCAAATCCAATTTGCCATCTGATCTAACTTCTGGAGGCAGTCAAAATGAGCCTTAGAATTCTTCCCTACCTTATTCCTGTGCTGAGATACAGGCTGCTCCAACCTGCTGTAAAATGCTTGATTTCGAGAGTGAGCGAAACTAATGAAAACATTGTTGGGGTAAAACCTAAAGGGAAAGACCTAGCACCAAATCCAATTTGCCATCTGATCTAACTTCTGGAGGCAGTCAAAATGAGCCTAAGAATTCTTCCCTACCTTATTCCTGTGCTGAGATAGAGGCTGCTCCAACCTGCTGTAAAATGCTTGATTTCGAGAGCGAGCGAAACTAATGAAAACATTGTTGGGGTAAAACCTAAAGGGAAAGACCTAGCACCAAATCCAATTTGCCATCTGATCTAACTTCTGGAGGCAGTCAAAATGATCCTTAGAATTCTTCCCTACCTTATTCCTGTGCTGAGATACAGGCTGCTCCAACCTGCTGCAAAATGCTTGATTTCGAGAGTGAGCGAAACTAATGAAAACATTGTTGGGGTAAAACCTAAAGGGAAAGACCTAGCACCAAATCCAATTTGCCATCTGATCTAACTTCTGGAGGCAGTCAAAATGATCCTTAGAATTCTTCCCTACCTTATTCCTGTGCTGAGATACAGGCTGCTCCAACCTGCTGTAAAATGCTTGATTTCGAGAGTGAGCGAAACTAATGAAAACATTGTTGGGGTAAAACCTAAAGGGAAAGACCTAGCACCAAATCCAATTTGCCATCTGATCTAACTTCTGGAGGCAGTCAAAATGAGCCTTAGAATTCTTCCCTACCTTATTCCTGTGCTGAGATACAGGCTGCTCCAACCTGCTGTAAAATGCTTGATTTCGAGAGTGAGCGAAACTAATGAAAACATTGTTGGGGTAAAACCTAAAGGGAAAGACCTAGCACCAAATCCAATTTGCCATCTGATCTAACTTCTGGAGGCAGTCAAAATGAGCCTTAGAATTCTTCCCTACCTTATTCCTGTGCTGAGATACAGGCTGCTCCAACCTGCTGTAAAATGCTTGATTTCGAGAGTGAGCGAAACTAATGAAAACATTGTTGGGGTAAAACCTAAAGGGAAAGACCTAGCACCAAATCCAATTTGCCATCTGATCTAACTTCTGGAGGCAGTCAAAATGATCCTTAGAATTCTTCCCTACCTTATTCCTGTGCTGAGATACAGGCTGCTCCAACCTGCTGTAAAATGCTTGATTTCGAGAGTGAGCGAAACTAATGAAAACATTGTTGGGGTAAAACCTAAAGGGAAAGACCTAGCACCAAATCCAATTTGCCATCTGATCTAACTTCTGGAGGCAGTCAAAATGATCCTTAGAATTCTTCCCTACCTTATTCCTGTGCTGAGATACAGGCTGCTCCAACCTGCTGTAAAATGCTTGATTTCGAGAGTGAGCGAAACTAATGAAAACATTGTTGGGGTAAAACCTAAAGGGAAAGACCTAGCACCAAATCCAATTTGCCATCTGATCTAACTTCTGGAGGCAGTCAAAATGAGCCTTAGAATTCTTCCCTACCTTATTCCTGTGCTGAGATACAGGCTGCTCCAACCTGCTGTAAAATGCTTGATTTCGAGAGTGAGCGAAACTAATGAAAACATTGTTGGGGTAAAACCTAAAGGGAAAGACCTAGCACCAAATCCAATTTGCCATCTGATCTAACTTCTGGAGGCAGTCAAAATGAGCCTTAGAATTCTTCCCTACCTTATTCCTGTGCTGAGATACAGGCTGCTCCAACCTGCTGTAAAATGCTTGATTTCGAGAGTGAGCGAAACTAATGAAAACATTGTTGGGGTAAAACCTAAAGGGAAAGACCTAGCACCAAATCCAATTTGCCATCTGATCTAACTTCTGGAGGCAGTCAAAATGATCCTTAGAATTCTTCCCTACCTTATTCCTGTGCTGAGATACAGGCTGCTCCAACCTGCTGTAAAATGCTTGATTTCGAGAGTGAGCGAAACTAATGAAAACATTGTTGGGGTAAAACCTAAAGGGAAAGACCTAGCACCAAATCCAATTTGCCATCTGATCTAACTTCTGGAGGCAGTCAAAATGAGCCTTAGAATTCTTCCCTACCTTATTCCTGTGCTGAGATACAGGCTGCTCCAACCTGCTGTAAAATGCTTGATTTCGAGAGTGAGCGAAACTAATGAAAACATTGTTGGGGTAAAACCTAAAGGGAAAGACCTAGCACCAAATCCAATTTGCCATCTGATCTAACTTCTGGAGGCAGTCAAAATGAGCCTTAGAATTCTTCCCTACCTTATTCCTGTGCTGAGATACAGGCTGCTCCAACCTGCTGTAAAATGCTTGATTTCGAGAGTGAGCGAAACTAATGAAAACATTGTTGGGGTAAAACCTAAAGGGAAAGACCTAGCACCAAATCCAATTTGCCATCTGATCTAACTTCTGGAGGCAGTCAAAATGATCCTTAGAATTCTTCCCTACCTTATTCCTGTGCTGAGATACAGGCTGCTCCAACCTGCTGTAAAATGCGTGATTTCGAGAGTGAGCGAAACTAATGAAAACATTGTTGGGGTAAAACCTAAAGGGAAAGACCTAGCACCAAATCCAATTTGCCATCTGATCTAACTTCTGGAGGCAGTCAAAATGATCCTTAGAATTCTTCCCTACCTTATTCCTGTGCTGAGATACAGGCTGCTCCAACCTGCTGTAAAATGCTTGATTTCGAGAGTGAGCGAAACTAATGAAAACATTGTTGGGGTAAAACCTAAAGGGAAAGACCTAGCACCAAATCCAATTTGCCATCTGATCTAACTTCTGGAGGCAGTCAAAATGAGCCTTAGAATTCTTCCCTACCTTATTCCTGTGCTGAGATACAGGCTGCTCCAACCTGCTGTAAAATGCTTGATTTCGAGAGTGAGCGAAACTAATGAAAACATTGTTGGGGTAAAACCTAAAGGGAAAGACCTAGCACCAAATCCAATTTGCCATCTGATCTAACTTCTGGAGGCAGTCAAAATGATCCTTAGAATTCTTCCCTACCTTATTCCTGTGCTGAGATACAGGCTGCTCCAACCTGCTGTAAAATGCTTGATTTCGAGAGTGAGCGAAACTAATGAAAACATTGTTGGGGTAAAACCTAAAGGGAAAGACCTAGCACCAAATCCAATTTGCCATCTGATCTAACTTCTGGAGGCAGTCAAAATGAGCCTAAGAATTCTTCCCTACCTTATTCCTGTGCTGAGATAGAGGCTGCTCCAACCTGCTGTAAAATGCTTGATTTCGAGAGCGAGCGAAACTAATGAAAACATTGTTGGGGTAAAACCTAAAGGGAAAGACCTAGCACCAAATCCAATTTGCCATCTGATCTAACTTCTGGAGGCAGTCAAAATGATCCTTAGAATTCTTCCCTACCTTATTCCTGTGCTGAGATACAGGCTGCTCCAACCTGCTGCAAAATGCTTGATTTCGAGAGTGAGCGAAACTAATGAAAACATTGTTGGGGTAAAACCTAAAGGGAAAGACCTAGCACCAAATCCAATTTGCCATCTGATCTAACTTCTGGAGGCAGTCAAAATGAGCCTTAGAATTCTTCCCTACCTTATTCCTGTGCTGAGATACAGGCTGCTCCAACCTGCTGTAAAATGCTTGATTTCGAGAGTGAGCGAAACTAATGAAAACATTGTTGGGGTAAAACCTAAAGGGAAAGACCTAGCACCAAATCCAATTTGCCATCTGATCTAACTTCTGGAGGCAGTCAAAATGATCCTTAGAATTCTTCCCTACCTTATTCCTGTGCTGAGATACAGGCTGCTCCAACCTGCTGTAAAATGCTTGATTTCGAGAGTGAGCGAAACTAATGAAAACATTGTTGGGGTAAAAACCTAAAGGGAAAGACCTAGCACCAAATCCAATTTGCCATCTGATCTAACTTCTGGAGGCAGTCAAAATGATCCTTAGAATTCTTCCCTACCTTATTCCTGTGCTGAGATACAGGCTGCTCCAACCTGCTGTAAATGCTTGATTTCGAGAGTGAGCGAAACTAATGAAAACATTGTTGGGGTAAAACCTAAAGGGAAAGACCTAGCACCAAATGCCAATTTGCCATCTGATCTAACTTCTGGAGGCAGTCAAAATGAGCCTTAGAATTCTTCCCTACCTTATTCCTGTGCTGAGATACAGGCTGCTCCAACCTGCTGTAAAATGCTTGATTTCGAGAGTGAGCGAAACTAATGAAAACATTGTTGGGGTAAAACCTAAAGGGAAAGACCTAGCACCAAATCCAATTTGCCATCTGATCTAACTTCTGGAGGCAGTCAAAATGAGCCTTAGAATTCTTCCCCTACCTTATTCCTGTGCTGAGATACAGGCTGCTCCAACCTGCTGTAAAATGCTTGATTTCGAGAGTGAGCGAAACTAATGAAAACATTGTTGGGGTAAAACCTAAAGGGAAAGACCTAGCACCAAATCCAATTTGCCATCTGATCTAACTTCTGGAGGCAGTCAAAATGATCCTTAGAATTCTTCCCTACCTTATTCCTGTGCTGAGATACAGGCTGCTCCAACCTGCTGTAAAATGCTTGATTTCGAGAGTGAGCGAAAACTAATGAAAACATTGTTGGGGTAAAACCTAAAGGGAAAGACCTAGCACCAAATCCAATTTGCCATCTGATCTAACTTCTGGAGGCAGTCAAAATGAGCCTTAGAATTCTTCCCTACCTTATTCCTGTGCTGAGATACAGGCTGCTCCAACCTGCTGTAAAAATGCTTGATTTCGAGAGTGAGCGAAACTAATGAAAACATTGTTGGGGTAAAACCTAAAGGGAAAGACCTAGCACCAAAATCCAATTTGCCATCTGATCTAACTTCTGGAGGCAGTCAAAATGAGCCTTAGAATTCTTCCCTACCTTATTCCTGTGCTGAGATACAGGCTGCTCCAACCTGCTGTAAAATGCTTGATTTCGAGAGTGAGCGAAACTAATGAAAACATTGTTGGGGTAAAACCTAAAGGGAAAGACCTAGCACCAAATCCAATTTGCCATCTGATCTAACTTCTGGAGGCAGTCAAAATGATCCTTAGAATTCTTCCCTACCTTATTCCTGTGCTGAGATACAGGCTGCTCCAACCTGCTGTAAAATGCGTGATTTCGAGAGTGAGCGAAACTAATGAAAACATTGTTGGGGTAAAACCTAAAGGGAAAGACCTAGCACCAAATCCAATTTGCCATCTGATCTAACTTCTGGAGGCAGTCAAAATGAGCCTTAGAATTCTTCCCTACCTTATTCCTGTGCTGAGATACAGGCTGCTCCAACCTGCTGTAAAATGCTTGATTTCGAGAGTGAGCGAAACTAATGAAAACATTGTTGGGGTAAAACCTAAAGGGAAAGACCTAGCACCAAATCCAATTTGCCATCTGATCTAACTTCTGGAGGCAGTCAAAATGAGCCTTAGAATTCTTCCCTACCTTATTCCTGTGCTGAGATACAGGCTGCTCCAACCTGCTGTAAAATGCTTGATTTCGAGAGTGAGCGAAACTAATGAAAACATTGTTGGGGTAAAACCTAAAGGGAAAGACCTAGCACCAAATCCAATTTGCCATCTGATCTAACTTCTGGAGGCAGTCAAAATGATCCTTAGAATTCTTCCCTACCTTATTCCTGTGCTGAGATACAGGCTGCTCCAACCTGCTGTAAAATGCTTGATTTCGAGAGTGAGCGAAACTAATGAAAACATTGTTGGGGTAAAACCTAAAGGGAAAGACCTAGCACCAAATCCAATTTGCCATCTGATCTAACTTCTGGAGGCAGTCAAAATGAGCCTAAGAATTCTTCCCTACCTTATTCCTGTGCTGAGATAGAGGCTGCTCCAACCTGCTGTAAAATGCTTGATTTCGAGAGCGAGCGAAACTAATGAAAACATTGTTGGGGTAAAACCTAAAGGGAAAGACCTAGCACCAAATCCAATTTGCCATCTGATCTAACTTCTGGAGGCAGTCAAAATGATCCTTAGAATTCTTCCCTACCTTATTCCTGTGCTGAGATACAGGCTGCTCCAACCTGCTGCAAAATGCTTGATTTCGAGAGTGAGCGAAACTAATGAAAACATTGTTGGGGTAAAACCTAAAGGGAAAGACCTAGCACCAAATCCCAATTTGCCATCTGATCTAACTTCTGGAGGCAGTCAAAATGAGCCTTAGAATTCTTCCCTACCTTATTCCTGTGCTGAGATACAGGCTGCTCCAACCTGCTGTAAAATGCTTGATTTCGAGAGTGAGCGAAACTAATGAAAACATTGTTGGGGTAAAACCTAAAGGGAAAGACCTAGCACCAAATCCAATTTGCCATCTGATCTAACTTCTGGAGGCAGTCAAAATGAGCCTTAGAATTCTTCCCTACCTTATTCCTGTGCTGAGATACAGGCTGCTCCAACCTGCTGTAAAATGCTTGATTTCGAGAGTGAGCGAAACTAATGAAAAACATTGTTGGGGTAAAACCTAAAGGGAAAGACCTAGCACCAAATCCAATTTGCCATCTGATCTAACTTCTGGAGGCAGTCAAAATGAGCCTTAGAATTCTTCCCTACCTTATTCCTGTGCTGAGATACAGGCTGCTCCAACCTGCTGTAAAATGCTTGATTTCGAGAGTGAGCGAAACTAATGAAAACATTGTTGGGGTAAAACCTAAAGGGAAAGACCTAGCACCAAATCCAATTTGCCATCTGATCTAACTTCTGGAGGCAGTCAAAATGATCCTTAGAATTCTTCCCTACCTTATTCCTGTGCTGAGATACAGGCTGCTCCAACCTGCTGTAAAATGCTTGATTTCGAGAGTGAGCGAAACTAATGAAAACATTGTTGGGGTAAAACCTAAAGGGAAAGACCTAGCACCAAATCCAATTTGCCATCTGATCTAACTTCTGGAGGCAGTCAAAATGAGCCTTAGAATTCTTCCCTACCTTATTCCTGTGCTGAGATACAGGCTGCTCCAACCTGCTGTAAAATGCTTGATTTCGAGAGTGAGCGAAACTAATGAAAACATTGTTGGGGTAAAACCTAAAGGGAAAGACCTAGCACCAAATCCAATTTGCCATCTGATCTAACTTCTGGAGGCAGTCAAAATGAGCCTTAGAATTCTTCCCTACCTTATTCCTGTGCTGAGATACAGGCTGCTCCAACCTGCTGTAAAATGCTTGATTTCGAGAGTGAGCGAAACTAATGAAAACATTGTTGGGGTAAAACCTAAAGGGAAAGACCTAGCACCAAATCCAATTTGCCATCTGATCTAACTTCTGGAGGCAGTCAAAATGAGCCTTAGAATTCTTCCCTACCTTATTCCTGTGCTGAGATACAGGCTGCTCCAACCTGCTGTAAAATGCTTGATTTCGAGAGTGAGCGAAACTAATGAAAACATTGTTGGGGTAAAACCTAAAGGGAAAGACCTAGCACCAAATCCAATTTGCCATCTGATCTAACTTCTGGAGGCAGTCAAAATGAGCCTTAGAATTCTTCCCTACCTTATTCCTGTGCTGAGATACAGGCTGCTCCAACCTGCTGTAAAATGCTTGATTTCGAGAGTGAGCGAAACTAATGAAAACATTGTTGGGGTAAAACCTAAAGGGAAAGACCTAGCACCAAATCCAATTTGCCATCTGATCTAACTTCTGGAGGCAGTCAAAATGAGCCTAAGAATTCTTCCCTACCTTATTCCTGTGCTGAGATAGAGGCTGCTCCAACCTGCTGTAAAATGCTTGATTTCGAGAGCGAGCGAAACTAATGAAAACATTGTTGGGGTAAAACCTAACGGGAAAGACCTAGCACCAAATCCAATTTGCCATCTGATCTAACTTCTGGAGGCAGTCAAAATGAGCCTTAGAATTCTTCCCTACCTTATTCCTGTGCTGAGATACAGGCTGCTCCAACCTGCTGCAAAATGCTTGATTTCGAGAGTGAGCGAAACTAATGAAAACATTGTTGGGGTAAAACCTAAAGGGAAAGACCTAGCACCAAATCCAATTTGCCATCTGATCTAACTTCTGGAGGCAGTCAAAATGAGCCTTAGAATTCTTCCCTACCTTATTCCTGTGCTGAGATACAGGCTGCTCCAACCTGCTGTAAAATGCTTGATTTCGAGAGTGAGCGAAACTAATGAAAACATTGTTGGGGTAAAACCTAAAGGGAAAGACCTAGCACCAAATCCAATTTGCCATCTGATCTAACTTCTGGAGGCAGTCAAAATGATCCTTAGAATTCTTCCCTACCTTATTCCTGTGCTGAGATACAGGCTGCTCCAACCTGCTGTAAAATGCTTGATTTCGAGAGTGAGCGAAACTAATGAAAACATTGTTGGGGTAAAACCTAAAGGGAAAGACCTAGCACCAAATCCAATTTGCCATCTGATCTAACTTCTGGAGGCAGTCAAAATGAGCCTTAGAATTCTTCCCTACCTTATTCCTGTGCTGAGATACAGGCTGCTCCAACCTGCTGTAAAATGCTTGATTTCGAGAGTGAGCGAAACTAATGAAAACATTGTTGGGGTAAAACCTAAAGGGAAAGACCTAGCACCAAATCCAATTTGCCATCTGATCTAACTTCTGGAGGCAGTCCAAAATGAGCCTAAGAATTCTTCCCTACCTTATTCCTGTGCTGAGATAGAGGCTGCTCCAACCTGCTGTAAAATGCTTGATTTCGAGGAGCGAGCGAAACTAATGAAAACATTGTTGGGGTAAAACCTAAAGGGAAAGACCTAGCACCAAATCCAATTTGCCATCTGATCTAACTTCTGGAGGCAGTCAAAATGATCCTTAGAATTCTTCCCTACCTTATTCCTGTGCTGAGATACAGGCTGCTCCAACCTGCTGCAAAATGCTTGATTTCGAGAGTGAGCGAAACTAATGAAAACATTGTTGGGGTAAAACCTAAAGGGAAAGACCTAGCACCAAATCCAATTTGCCATCTGATCTAACTTCTGGAGGCAGTCAAAATGATCCTTAGAATTCTTCCCTACCTTATTCCTGTGCTGAGATACAGGCTGCTCCAACCTGCTGTAAAATGCTTGATTTCGAGAGTGAGCGAAACTAATGAAAACATTGTTGGGGGTAAAACCTAAAGGGAAAGACCTAGCACCAAATCCAATTTGCCATCTGATCTAACTTCTGGAGGCAGTCAAAATGATCCTTAGAATTCTTCCCTACCTTATTCCTGTGCTGAGATACAGGCTGCTCCAACCTGCTGTAAAATGCTTGATTTCGAGAGTGAGCGAAACTACATGAAAACATTGTTGGGGGTAAAACCTAAAGGGAAAGACCTAGCACCAAATCCAATTTGCCATCTGATCTAACTTCTGGAGGCAGTCAAAATGATCCTTAGAATTCTTCCCTACCTTATTCCTGTGCTGAGATACAGGCTGCTCCAACCTGCTGTAAAATGCTTGATTTCGAGAGTGAGCGAAACTAATGAAAACATTGTTGGGGGTAAAACCTAAAGGGAAAGACCTAGCACCAAATCCAATTTGCCATCTGATCTAACTTCTGGAGGCAGTCAAAATGATCCTTAGAATTCTTCCCTACCTTATTCCTGTGCTGAGATACAGGCTGCTCCAACCTGCTGTAAAATGCTTGATTTCGAGAGTGAGCGAAACTAATGAAAACATTGTTGGGGTAAAACCTAAAGGGAAAGACCTAGCACCAAATCCAATTTGCCATCTGATCTAACTTCTGGAGGCAGTCAAAATGAGCCTTAGAATTCTTCCCTACCTTATTCCTGTGCTGAGATACAGGCTGCTCCAACCTGCTGTAAAATGCTTGATTTCGAGAGTGAGCGAAACTAATGAAAACATTGTTGGGGTAAACCCTAAAGGGAAAGACCTAGCACCAAATCCAATTTGCCATCTGATCTAACTTCTGGAGGCAGTCAAAATGAGCCTAAGAATTCTTCCCTACCTTATTCCTGTGCTGAGATACAGGCTGCTCCAACCTGCTGTAAAATGCTTGATTTCGAGAGCGAGCGAAACTAATGAAAACATTGTTGGGGTAAAACCTAAAGGGAAAGACCTAGCACCAAATCCAATTTGCCATCTGATCTAACTTCTGGAGGCAGTCAAAATGATCCTTAGAATTCTTCCCTACCTTATTCCTGTGCTGAGATACAGGCTGCTCCAACCTGCTGCAAAATGCTTGATTTCGAGAGTGAGCGAAACTAATGAAAACATTGTTGGGGTAAAACCTAAAGGGAAAGACCTAGCACCAAATCCAATTTGCCATCTGATCTAACTTCTGGAGGGCAGGCAAAATGAGCCTTAGAATTCTTCCCTACCTTATTCCTGTGCTGAGATACAGGCTGCTCCAACCTGCTGTAAAATGCTTGATTTCGAGAGTGAGCGAAACTAATG
>NW_027144410.1:0-37856 GCF_026170545.1 Melanerpes formicivorus | reverse complement strand
AACCTGCTGTAAAATGCTTGATTTCGAGAGTGAGCGAAACTAATGAAAACATTGTTGGGGTAAAACCTAAAGGGAAAGACCTAGCACCAAATCCAATTTGCCATCTGATCTAACTTCTGGAGGCAGTCAAAATGAGCCTTAGAATTCTTCCCTACCTTATTCCTGTGCTGAGATACAGGCTGCTCCAACCTGCTGTAAAATGCTTGATTTCGAGAGTGAGCGAAACTAATGAAAACATTGTTGGGGTAAAAACCTAAAGGGAAAGACCTAGCACCAAATCCAATTTGCCATCTGATCTAACTTCTGGAGGCAGTCAAAATGAGCCTTAGAATTCTTCCCTACCTTATTCCTGTGCTGAGATACAGGCTGCTCCAACCTGCTGTAAAATGCTTGATTTCGAGAGTGAGCGAAACTAATGAAAACATTGTTGGGGTAAAACCTAAAGGGAAAGACCTAGCACCAAATCCAATTTGCCATCTGATCTAACTTCTGGAGGGCAGTCAAAATGAGCCTTAGAATTCTTCCCTACCTTATTCCTGTGCTGAGATACAGGCTGCTCCAACCTGCTGTAAAATGCTTGATTTCGAGAGTGAGCGAAACTAATGAAAACATTGTTGGGGTAAAACCTAAAGGGAAAGACCTAGCACCAAATCCAATTTGCCATCTGATCTAACTTCTGGAGGCAGTCAAAATGAGCCTTAGAATTCTTCCCTACCTTATTCCTGTGCTGAGATACAGGCTGCTCCAACCTGCTGTAAAATGCTTGATTTCGAGAGTGAGCGAAACTAATGAAAACATTGTTGGGGTAAAACCTAAAGGGAAAGACCTAGCACCAAATCCAATTTGCCATCTGATCTAACTTCTGGAGGCAGTCAAAATGATCCTTAGAATTCTTCCCTACCTTATTCCTGTGCTGAGATACAGGCTGCTCCAACCTGCTGTAAAATGCTTGATTTCGAGAGTGAGCGAACTAATGAAAACATTGTTGGGGTAAAACCTAAAGGGAAAGACCTAGCACCAAATCCAATTTGCCATCTGATCTAACTTCTGGAGGCAGTCAAAATGAGCCTTAGAATTCTTCCCTACCTTATTCCTGTGCTGAGATACAGGCTGCTCCAACCTGCTGTAAAATGCTTGATTTCGAGAGTGAGCGAAACTAATGAAAACATTGTTGGGGTAAAACCTAAAGGGAAAGACCTAGCACCAAATCCAATTTGCCATCTGATCTAACTTCTGGAGGCAGTCAAAATGATCCTTAGAATTCTTCCCTACCTTATTCCTGTGCTGAGATACAGGCTGCTCCAACCTGCTGTAAAATGCTTGATTTCGAGAGTGAGCGAAACTAATGAAAACATTGTTGGGGTAAAACCTAAAGGGAAAGACCTAGCACCAAATCCAATTTGCCATCTGATCTAACTTCTGGAGGCAGTCAAAATGAGCCTTAGAATTCTTCCCTACCTTATTCCTGTGCTGAGATACAGGCTGCTCCAACCTGCTGTAAAATGCTTGATTTCGAGAGTGAGCGAAACTAATGAAAACATTGTTGGGGTAAAACCTAAAGGGAAAGACCTAGCACCAAATCCAATTTGCCATCTGATCTAACTTCTGGAGGCAGTCAAAATGAGCCTTAGAATTCTTCCCTACCTTATTCCTGTGCTGAGATACAGGCTGCTCCAACCTGCTGTAAAATGCTTGATTTCGAGAGTGAGCGAAACTAATGAAAACATTGTTGGGGTAAAACCTAAAGGGAAAGACCTAGCACCAAATCCAATTTGCCATCTGATCTAACTTCTGGAGGCAGTCAAAATGAGCCTTAGAATTCTTCCCTACCTTATTCCTGTGCTGAGATACAGGCTGCTCCAACCTGCTGTAAAATGCTTGATTTCGAGAGTGAGCGAAACTAATGAAAACATTGTTGGGGTAAAACCTAAAGGGAAAGACCTAGCACCAAATCCAATTTGCCATCTGATCTAACTTCTGGAGGCAGTCAAAATGAGCCTTAGAATTCTTCCCTACCTTATTCCTGTGCTGAGATACAGGCTGCTCCAACCTGCTGTAAAATGCTTGATTTCGAGAGTGAGCGAAACTAATGAAAACATTGTTGGGGTAAAACCTAAAGGGAAAGACCTAGCACCAAATCCAATTTGCCATCTGATCTAACTTCTGGAGGCAGTCAAAATGAGCCTTAGAATTCTTCCCTACCTTATTCCTGTGCTGAGATACAGGCTGCTCCAACCTGCTGTAAAATGCTTGATTTCGAGAGTGAGCGAAACTAATGAAAACATTGTTGGGGTAAAACCTAAAGGGAAAGACCTAGCACCAAATCCAATTTGCCATCTGATCTAACTTCTGGAGGCAGTCAAAATGAGCCTTAGAATTCTTCCCTACCTTATTCCTGTGCTGAGATACAGGCTGCTCCAACCTGCTGTAAAATGCTTGATTTCGAGAGTGAGCAAAACTAATGAAAACATTGTTGGGGTAAAACCTAAAGGGAAAGACCTTAGCACCAAATCCAATTTGCCATCTGATCTAACTTCTGGAGGCAGTCAAAATGATCCTTAGAATTCTTCCCTACCTTATTCCTGTGCTGAGATACAGGCTGCTCCAACCTGCTGTAAAATGCTTGATTTCGAGAGTGAGCAAAACTAATGAAAACATTGTTGGGGTAAAACCTAAAGGGAAAGACCTAGCACCAAATCCAATTTGCCATCTGATCTAACTTCTGGAGGCAGTCAAAATGAGCCTTAGAATTCTTCCCTACCTTATTCCTGTGCTGAGATACAGGCTGCTCCAACCTGCTGTAAAATGCTTGATTTCGAGAGTGAGCGAAACTAATGAAAACATTGTTGGGGTAAAACCTAAAGGGAAAGACCTAGCACCAAATCCAATTTGCCATCTGATCTAACTTCTGGAGGCAGTCAAAATGAGCCTTAGAATTCTTCCCTACCTTATTCCTGTGCTGAGATACAGGCTGCTCCAACCTGCTGTAAAATGCTTGATTTCGAGAGTGAGCGAAACTAATGAAAACATTGTTGGGGTAAAACCTAAAGGGAAAGACCTAGCACCAAATCCAATTTGCCATCTGATCTAACTTCTGGAGGCAGTCAAAATGAGCCTTAGAATTCTTCCCTACCTTATTCCTGTGCTGAGATACAGGCTGCTCCAACCTGCTGTAAAATGCTTGATTTCGAGAGTGAGCGAAACTAATGAAAACATTGTTGGGGTAAAACCTAAAGGGAAAGACCTAGCACCAAATCCAATTTGCCATCTGATCTAACTTCTGGAGGCAGTCAAAATGAGCCTTAGAATTCTTCCCTACCTTATTCCTGTGCTGAGATACAGGCTGCTCCAACCTGCTGTAAAATGCTTGATTTCGAGAGTGAGCGAAACTAATGAAAACATTGTTGGGGTAAAACCTAAAGGGAAAGACCTAGCACCAAATCCAATTTGCCATCTGATCTAACTTCTGGAGGCAGTCAAAATGAGCCTTAGAATTCTTCCCTACCTTATTCCTGTGCTGAGATACAGGCTGCTCCAACCTGCTGTAAAATGCTTGATTTCGAGAGTGAGCGAAACTAATGAAAAACATTGTTGGGGTAAAACCTAAAGGGAAAGACCTAGCACCAAATCCAATTTGCCATCTGATCTAACTTCTGGAGGCAGTCAAAATGAGCCTTAGAATTCTTCCCTACCTTATTCCTGTGCTGAGATACAGGCTGCTCCAACCTGCTGTAAAATGCTTGATTTCGAGAGTGAGCGAAACTAATGAAAACATTGTTGGGGTAAAACCTAAAGGGAAAGACCTAGCACCAAATCCAATTTGCCATCTGATCTAACTTCTGGAGGCAGTCAAAATGAGCCTTAGAATTCTTCCCTACCTTATTCTTGTGCTGAGATACAGGCTGCTCCAACCTGCTGTAAAATGCTTGATTTCGAGAGTGAGCGAAACTAATGAAAACATTGTTGGGGTAAAACCTAAAGGGAAAGACCTAGCACCAAATCCAATTTGCCATCTGATCTAACTTCTGGAGGCAGTCAAAATGAGCCTTAGAATTCTTCCCTACCTTATTCCTGTGCTGAGATACAGGCTGCTCCAACCTGCTGTAAAATGCTTGATTTCGAGAGTGAGCGAAACTAATGAAAACATTGTTGGGGTAAAACCTAAAGGGAAAGACCTAGCACCAAATCCAATTTGCCATCTGATCTAACTTCTGGAGGCAGTCAAAATGAGCCTTAGAATTCTTCCCTACCTTATTCCTGTGCTGAGATACAGGCTGCTCCAACCTGCTGTAAAATGCTTGATTTCGAGAGTGAGCGAAACTAATGAAAACATTGTTGGGGGTAAAACCTAAAGGGAAAGACCTAGCACCAAATCCAATTTGCCATCTGATCTAACTTCTGGAGGCAGTCAAAATGAGCCTTAGAATTCTTCCCTACCTTATTCCTGTGCTGAGATACAGGCTGCTCCAACCTGCTGTAAAATGCTTGATTTCGAGAGTGAGCGAAACTAATGAAAACATTGTTGGGGTAAAACCTAAAGGGAAAGACCTAGCACCAAATCCAATTTGCCATCTGATCTAACTTCTGGAGGCAGTCAAAATGAGCCTTAGAATTCTTCCCTACCTTATTCCTGTGCTGAGATACAGGCTGCTCCAACCTGCTGTAAAATGCTTGATTTCGAGAGTGAGCAAAACTAATGAAAACATTGTTGGGGTAAAACCTAAAGGGAAAGACCTAGCACCAAATCCAATTTGCCATCTGATCTAACTTCTGGAGGCAGTCAAAATGATCCTTAGAATTCTTCCCTACCTTATTCCTGTGCTGAGATACAGGCTGCTCCAACCTGCTGTAAAATGCTTGATTTCGAGAGTGAGCAAAACTAATGAAAAACATTGTTGGGGTAAAAACCTAAAGGGAAAGACCTAGCACCAAATCCAATTTGCCATCTGATCTAACTTCTGGAGGCAGTCAAAATGAGCCTTAGAATTCTTCCCTACCTTATTCCTGTGCTGAGATACAGGCTGCTCCAACCTGCTGTAAAATGCTTGATTTCGAGAGTGAGCGAAACTAATGAAAACATTGTTGGGGTAAAACCTAAAGGGAAAGACCTAGCACCAAATCCAATTTGCCATCTGATCTAACTTCTGGAGGCAGTCAAAATGAGCCTTAGAATTCTTCCCTACCTTATTCCTGTGCTGAGATACAGGCTGCTCCAACCTGCTGTAAAATGCTTGATTTCGAGAGTGAGCGAAACTAATGAAAACATTGTTGGGGTAAAACCTAAAGGGAAAGACCTAGCACCAAATCCAATTTGCCATCTGATCTAACTTCTGGAGGCAGTCAAAATGAGCCTTAGAATTCTTCCCTACCTTATTCCTGTGCTGAGATACAGGCTGCTCCAACCTGCTGTAAAATGCTTGATTTCGAGAGTGAGCGAAACTAATGAAAACATTGTTGGGGTAAAACCTAAAGGGAAAGACCTAGCACCAAATCCAATTTGCCATCTGATCTAACTTCTGGAGGCAGTCAAAATGAGCCTTAGAATTCTTCCCTACCTTATTCCTGTGCTGAGATACAGGCTGCTCCAACCTGCTGTAAAATGCTTGATTTCGAGAGTGAGCGAAACTAATGAAAAACATTGTTGGGGTAAAACCTAAAGGGAAAGACCTAGCACCAAATCCAATTTGCCATCTGATCTAACTTCTGGAGGCAGTCAAAATGAGCCTTAGAATTCTTCCCTACCTTATTCCTGTGCTGAGATACAGGCTGCTCCAACCTGCTGTAAAATGCTTGATTTCGAGAGTGAGCGAAACTAATGAAAACATTGTTGGGGTAAAACCTAAAGGGAAAGACCTAGCACCAAATCCAATTTGCCATCTGATCTAACTTCTGGAGGCAGTCAAAATGAGCCTTAGAATTCTTCCCTACCTTATTCCTGTGCTGAGATACAGGCTGCTCCAACCTGCTGTAAAATGCTTGATTTCGAGAGTGAGCAAAACTAATGAAAACATTGTTGGGGTAAAACCTAAAGGGAAAGACCTAGCACCAAATCCAATTTGCCATCTGATCTAACTTCTGGAGGCAGTCAAAATGAGCCTTAGAATTCTTCCCTACCTTATTCCTGTGCTGAGATACAGGCTGCTCCAACCTGCTGTAAAATGCTTGATTTCGAGAGTGAGCGAAACTAATGAAAACATTGTTGGGGTAAAACCTAAAGGGAAAGACCTAGCACCAAATCCAATTTGCCATCTGATCTAACTTCTGGAGGCAGTCAAAATGATCCTTAGAATTCTTCCCTACCGTATTCCTGTGCTGAGATACAGGCTGCTCCAACCTGCTGTAAAATGCTTGATTTCGAGAGTGAGCGAAACTAATGAAAACATTGTTGGGGTAAAACCTAAAGGGAAAGACCTAGCACCAAATCCAATTTGCCATCTGATCTAACTTCTGGAGGCAGTCAAAATGATCCTTAGAATTCTTCCCTACCTTATTCCTGTGCTGAGATACAGGCTGCTCCAACCTGCTGTAAAATGCTTGATTTCGAGAGTGAGCGAAACTAATGAAAACATTGTTGGGGTAAAACCTAAAGGGAAAGACCTAGCACCAAATCCAATTTGCCATCTGATCTAACTTCTGGAGGCAGACAAAATGATCCTTAGAATTCTTCCCTACCTTATTCCTGTGCTGAGATACAGGCTGCTCCAACCTGCTGTAAAATGCTTGATTTCGAGAGTGAGCGAAACTAATGAAAACATTGTTGGGGTAAAACCTAAAGGGAAAGACCTAGCACCAAATCCAATTTGCCATCTGATCTAACTTCTGGAGGCAGTCAAAATGATCCTTAGAATTCTTCCCTTACCTTATTCCTGTGCTGAGATACAGGCTGCTCCAACCTGCTGTAAAATGCTTGATTTCGAGAGTGAGCGAAACTAATGAAAACATTGTTGGGGTAAAACCTAAAGGGAAAGACCTAGCACCAAATCCAATTTGCCATCTGATCTAACTTCTGGAGGCAGTCAAAATGATCCTTAGAATTCTTCCCTACCTTATTCCTGTGCTGAGATACAGGCTGCTCCAACCTGCTGTAAAATGCTTGATTTCGAGAGTGAGCGAAACTAATGAAAACATTGTTGGGGTAAAACCTAAAGGGAAAGACCTAGCACCAAATCCAATTTGCCATCTGATCTAACTTCTGGAGGCAGTCAAAATGAGCCTTAGAATTCTTCCCTACCTTATTCCTGTGCTGAGATACAGGCTGCTCCAACCTGCTGTAAAATGCTTGATTTCGAGAGTGAGCGAAACTAATGAAAACATTGTTGGGGGTAAAACCTAAAGGGAAAGACCTAGCACCAAATCCAATTTGCCATCTGATCTAACTTCTGGAGGCAGTCAAAATGATCCTTAGAATTCTTCCCTACCTTATTCCTGTGCTGAGATACAGGCTGCTCCAACCTGCTGTAAAATGCTTGATTTCGAGAGTGAGCGAAACTAATGAAAACATTGTTGGGGTAAAACCTAAAGGGAAAGACCTAGCACCAAATCCAATTTGCCATCTGATCTAACTTCTGGAGGCAGTCAAAATGATCCTTAGAATTCTTCCCTACCTTATTCCTGTGCTGAGATACAGGCTGCTCCAACCTGCTGTAAAATGCTTGATTTCGAGAGTGAGCGAAACTAATGAAAACATTGTTGGGGTAAAACCTAAAGGGAAAGACCTAGCACCAAATCCAATTTGCCATCTGATCTAACTTCTGGAGGCAGTCAAAATGAGCCTTAGAATTCTTCCCTACCTTATTCCTGTGCTGAGATACAGGCTGCTCCAACCTGCTGTAAAATGCTTGATTTCGAGAGTGAGCGAAACTAATGAAAACATTGTTGGGGTAAAACCTAAAGGGAAAGACCTAGCACCAAATCCAATTTGCCATCTGATCTAACTTCTGGAGGCAGTCAAAATGAGCCTTAGAATTCTTCCCTACCTTATTCCTGTGCTGAGATACAGGCTGCTCCAACCTGCTGTAAAATGCTTGATTTCGAGAGTGAGCAAAACTAATGAAAACATTGTTGGGGTAAAACCTAAAGGGAAAGACCTAGCACCAAATCCAATTTGCCATCTGATCTAACTTCTGGAGGCAGTCAAAATGAGCCTTAGAATTCTTCCCTACCTTATTCCTGTGCTGAGATACAGGCTGCTCCAACCTGCTGTAAAATGCTTGATTTCGAGAGTGAGCGAAACTAATGAAAACATTGTTGGGGTAAAACCTAAAGGGAAAGACCTAGCACCAAATCCAATTTGCCATCTGATCTAACTTCTGGAGGCAGTCAAAATGATCCTTAGAATTCTTCCCTACCGTATTCCTGTGCTGAGATACAGGCTGCTCCAACCTGCTGTAAAATGCTTGATTTCGAGAGTGAGCGAAACTAATGAAAACATTGTTGGGGTAAAACCTAAAGGGAAAGACCTAGCACCAAATCCAATTTGCCATCTGATCTAACTTCTGGAGGCAGTCAAAATGATCCTTAGAATTCTTCCCTACCTTATTCCTGTGCTGAGATACAGGCTGCTCCAACCTGCTGTAAAATGCTTGATTTCGAGAGTGAGCGAAACTAATGAAAACATTGTTGGGGTAAAACCTAAAGGGAAAGACCTAGCACCAAATCCAATTTGCCATCTGATCTAACTTCTGGAGGCAGACAAAATGATCCTTAGAATTCTTCCCTACCTTATTCCTGTGCTGAGATACAGGCTGCTCCAACCTGCTGTAAAATGCTTGATTTCGAGAGTGAGCGAAACTAATGAAAACATTGTTGGGGTAAAACCTAAAGGGAAAGACCTAGCACCAAATCCAATTTGCCATCTGATCTAACTTCTGGAGGCAGTCAAAATGATCCTTAGAATTCTTCCCTACCTTATTCCTGTGCTGAGATACAGGCTGCTCCAACCTGCTGTAAAATGCTTGATTTCGAGAGTGAGCGAAACTAATGAAAACATTGTTGGGGTAAAACCTAAAGGGAAAGACCTAGCACCAAATCCAATTTGCCATCTGATCTAACTTCTGGAGGCAGTCAAAATGATCCTTAGAATTCTTCCCTACCTTATTCCTGTGCTGAGATACAGGCTGCTCCAACCTGCTGTAAAATGCTTGATTTCGAGAGTGAGCGAAACTAATGAAAACATTGTTGGGGTAAAACCTAAAGGGAAAGACCTAGCACCAAATCCAATTTGCCATCTGATCTAACTTCTGGAGGCAGTCCAAAATGAGCCTTAGAATTCTTCCCTACCTTATTCCTGTGCTGAGATACAGGCTGCTCCAACCTGCTGTAAAATGCTTGATTTCGAGAGTGAGCGAAAACTAATGAAAACATTGTTGGGGTAAAACCTAAAGGGAAAGACCTAGCACCAAATCCAATTTGCCATCTGATCTAACTTCTGGAGGCAGTCAAAATGATCCTTAGAATTCTTCCCTACCTTATTCCTGTGCTGAGATACAGGCTGCTCCAACCTGCTGTAAAATGCTTGATTTCGAGAGTGAGCGAAACTAATGAAAACATTGTTGGGGTAAAACCTAAAGGGAAAGACCTAGCACCAAATCCAATTTGCCATCTGATCTAACTTCTGGAGGCAGTCAAAATGATCCTTAGAATTCTTCCCTACCTTATTCCTGTGCTGAGATACAGGCTGCTCCAACCTGCTGTAAAATGCTTGATTTCGAGAGTGAGCGAAACTAATGAAAACATTGTTGGGGTAAAACCTAAAGGGAAAGACCTAGCACCAAATCCAATTTGCCATCTGATCTAACTTCTGGAGGCAGTCAAAATGAGCCTTAGGAATTCTTCCCTACCTTATTCCTGTGCTGAGATACAGGCTGCTCCAACCTGCTGTAAAATGCTTGATTTCGAGAGTGAGCGAAACTAATGAAAACATTGTTGGGGTAAAACCTAAAGGGAAAGACCTAGCACCAAATCCAATTTGCCATCTGATCTAACTTCTGGAGGCAGTCAAAATGAGCCTTAGAATTCTTCCCTACCTTATTCCTGTGCTGAGATACAGGCTGCTCCAACCTGCTGTAAAATGCTTGATTTCGAGAGTGAGCGAAACTAATGAAAACATTGTTGGGGTAAAACCTAAAGGGAAAGACCTAGCACCAAATCCAATTTGCCATCTGATCTAACTTCTGGAGGCAGTCAAAATGAGCCTTAGAATTCTTCCCTACCTTATTCCTGTGCTGAGATACAGGCTGCTCCAACCTGCTGTAAAATGCTTGATTTCGAGAGTGAGCGAAACTAATGAAAACATTGTTGGGGTAAAACCTAAAGGGAAAGACCTAGCACCAAATCCAATTTGCCATCTGATCTAACTTCTGGAGGCAGTCAAAATGATCCTTAGAATTCTTCCCTACCTTATTCCTGTGCTGAGATACAGGCTGCTCCAACCTGCTGTAAAATGCTTGATTTCGAGAGTGAGCGAAACTAATGAAAACATTGTTGGGGTAAAACCTAAAGGGAAAGACCTAGCACCAAATCCAATTTGCCATCTGATCTAACTTCTGGAGGCAGTCAAAATGAGCCTTAGAATTCTTCCCTACCTTATTCCTGTGCTGAGATACAGGCTGCTCCAACCTGCTGTAAAATGCTTGATTTCGAGAGTGAGCGAAACTAATGAAAACATTGTTGGGGTAAAACCTAAAGGGAAAGACCTAGCACCAAATCCAATTTGCCATCTGATCTAACTTCTGGAGGCAGTCAAAATGAGCCTTAGAATTCTTCCCTACCTTATTCCTGTGCTGAGATACAGGCTGCTCCAACCTGCTGTAAAATGCTTGATTTCGAGAGTGAGCGAAACTAATGAAAACATTGTTGGGGTAAAACCTAAAGGGAAAGACCTAGCACCAAATCCAATTTGCCATCTGATCTAACTTCTGGAGGCAGTCAAAATGAGCCTTAGAATTCTTCCCTACCTTATTCCTGTGCTGAGATACAGGCTGCTCCAACCTGCTGTAAAATGCTTGATTTCGAGAGTGAGCGAAACTAATGAAAACATTGTTGGGGTAAAACCTAAAGGGAAAGACCTAGCACCAAATCCAATTTGCCATCTGATCTAACTTCTGGAGGCAGTCAAAATGAGCCTTAGAATTCTTCCCTACCTTATTCCTGTGCTGAGATACAGGCTGCTCCAACCTGCTGTAAAATGCTTGATTTCGAGAGTGAGCGAAACTAATGAAAACATTGTTGGGGTAAAACCTAAAGGGAAAGACCTAGCACCAAATCCAATTTGCCATCTGATCTAACTTCTGGAGGCAGTCAAAATGAGCCTTAGAATTCTTCCCTACCTTATTCCTGTGCTGAGATACAGGCTGCTCCAACCTGCTGTAAAATGCTTGATTTCGAGAGTGAGCGAAACTAATGAAAACATTGTTGGGGTAAAACCTAAAGGGAAAGACCTAGCACCAAATCCAATTTGCCATCTGATCTAACTTCTGGAGGCAGTCAAAATGAGCCTTAGAATTCTTCCCTACCTTATTTCCTGTGCTGAGATACAGGCTGCTCCAACCTGCTGTAAAATGCTTGATTTCGAGAGTGAGCGAAACTAATGAAAACATTGTTGGGGTAAAACCTAAAGGGAAAGACCTAGCACCAAATCCAATTTGCCATCTGATCTAACTTCTGGAGGCAGTCAAAATGAGCCTTAGAATTCTTCCCTACCTTATTCCTGTGCTGAGATACAGGCTGCTCCAACCTGCTGTAAAATGCTTGATTTCGAGAGTGAGCGAAACTAATGAAAACATTGTTGGGGTAAAACCTAAAGGAAAGACCTAGCACCAAATCCAATTTGCCATCTGATCTAACTTCTGGAGGCAGTCAAAATGATCCTTAGAATTCTTCCCTACCTTATTCCTGTGCTGAGATACAGGCTGCTCCAACCTGCTGTAAAATGCTTGATTTCGAGAGCGAGCAAACTAATGAAAACATTGTTGGGGTAAAACCTAAAGGGAAAGACCTAGCACCAAATCCAATTTGCCATCTGATCTAACTTCTGGAGGCAGTCAAAATGAGCCTTAGAATTCTTCCCTACCTTATTCCTGTGCTGAGATACAGGCTGCTCCAACCTGCTGTAAAATGCTTGATTTCGAGAGTGAGCGAAACTAATGAAAACATTGTTGGGGTAAAACCTAAAGGGAAAGACCTAGCACCAAATCCAATTTGCCATCTGATCTAACTTCTGGAGGCAGTCAAAATGAGCCTTAGAATTCTTCCCTACCTTATTCCTGTGCTGAGATACAGGCTGCTCCAACCTGCTGTAAAATGCTTGATTTCGAGAGTGAGCGAAACTAATGAAAACATTGTTGGGGTAAAACCTAAAGGGAAAGACCTAGCACCAAATCCAATTTGCCATCTGATCTAACTTCTGGAGGCAGTCAAAATGAGCCTTAGAATTCTTCCCTACCTTATTCCTGTGCTGAGATACAGGCTGCTCCAACCTGCTGTAAAATGCTTGATTTCGAGAGTGAGCGAAACTAATGAAAACATTGTTGGGGTAAAACCTAAAGGGAAAGACCTAGCACCAAATCCAATTTGCCATCTGATCTAACTTCTGGAGGCAGTCAAAATGAGCCTTAGAATTCTTCCCTACCTTATTCCTGTGCTGAGATACAGGCTGCTCCAACCTGCTGTAAAATGCTTGATTTCGAGAGTGAGCGAAACTAATGAAAACATTGTTGGGGTAAAACCTAAAGGGAAAGACCTAGCACCAAATCCAATTTGCCATCTGATCTAACTTCTGGAGGCAGTCAAAATGAGCCTTAGAATTCTTCCCTACCTTATTCCTGTGCTGAGATACAGGCTGCTCCAACCTGCTGTAAAATGCTTGATTTCGAGAGTGAGCGAAACTAATGAAAACATTGTTGGGGTAAAACCTAAAGGGAAAGACCTAGCACCAAATCCAATTTGCCATCTGATCTAACTTCTGGAGGCAGTCAAAATGAGCCTTAGAATTCTTCCCTACCTTATTCCTGTGCTGAGATACAGGCTGCTCCAACCTGCTGTAAAATGCTTGATTTCGAGAGTGAGCGAAACTAATGAAAACATTGTTGGGGTAAAACCTAAAGGGAAAGACCTAGCACCAAATCCAATTTGCCATCTGATCTAACTTCTGGAGGCAGTCAAAATGAGCCTTAGAATTCTTCCCTACCTTATTCCTGTGCTGAGATACAGGCTGCTCCAACCTGCTGTAAAATGCTTGATTTCGAGAGTGAGCGAAACTAATGAAAACATTGTTGGGGTAAAACCTAAAGGGAAAGACCTAGCACCAAATCCAATTTGCCATCTGATCTAACTTCTGGAGGCAGTCAAAATGAGCCTTAGAATTCTTCCCTACCTTATTCCTGTGCTGAGATACAGGCTGCTCCAACCTGCTGTAAAATGCTTGATTTCGAGAGTGAGCGAAACTAATGAAAACATTGTTGGGGTAAAACCTAAAGGGAAAGACCTAGCACCAAATCCAATTTGCCATCTGATCTAACTTCTAGAGGCAGTCAAAATGAGCCTTAGAATTCTTCCCTACCTTATTCCTGTGCTGAGATACAGGCTGCTCCAACCTGCTGTAAAATGCTTGATTTCGAGAGTGAGCGAAACTAATGAAAACATTGTTGGGGTAAAACCTAAAGGGAAAGACCTAGCACCAAATCCAATTTGCCATCTGATCTAACTTCTGGAGGCAGTCAAAATGAGCCTTAGAATTCTTCCCTACCTTATTCCTGTGCTGAGATACAGGCTGCTCCAACCTGCTGTAAAATGCTTGATTTCGAGAGTGAGCGAAACTAATGAAAACATTGTTGGGGTAAAACCTAAAGGGAAAGACCTAGCACCAAATCCAATTTGCCATCTGATCTAACTTCTGGAGGCAGTCAAAATGAGCCTTAGAATTCTTCCCTACCTTATTCCTGTGCTGAGATACAGGCTGCTCCAACCTGCTGTAAAATGCTTGATTTCGAGAGTGAGCGAAACTAATGAAAACATTGTTGGGGTAAAACCTAAAGGAAAGACCTAGCACCAAATCCAATTTGCCATCTGATCTAACTTCTGGAGGCAGTCAAAATGAGCCTTAGAATTCTTCCCTACCTTATTCCTGTGCTGAGATCCAGGCTGCTCCAACCTGCTGTAAAATGCTTGATTTCGAGAGTGAGCGAAACTAATGAAAACATTGTTGGGGTAAAACCTAAAGGGAAAGACCTAGCACCAAATCCAATTTGCCATCTGATCTAACTTCTGGAGGCAGTCAAAATGATCCTTAGAATTCTTCCCTACCTTATTCCTGTGCTGAGATACAGGCTGCTCCAACCTGCTGTAAAATGCTTGATTTCGAGAGCGAGCAAAACTAATGAAAACATTGTTGGGGTAAAACCTAAAGGGAAAGACCTAGCACCAAATCCAATTTGCCATCTGATCTAACTTCTGGAGGCAGTCAAAATGAGCCTTAGAATTCTTCCCTACCTTATTCCTGTGCTGAGATACAGGCTGCTCCAACCTGCTGTAAAATGCTTGATTTCGAGAGTGAGCGAAACTAATGAAAACATTGTTGGGGTAAAACCTAAAGGGAAAGACCTAGCACCAAATCCAATTTGCCATCTGATCTAACTTCTGGAGGCAGTCAAAATGAGCCTTAGAATTCTTCCCTACCTTATTCCTGTGCTGAGATACAGGCTGCTCCAACCTGCTGTAAAATGCTTGATTTCGAGAGTGAGCGAAACTAATGAAAACATTGTTGGGGTAAAACCTAAAGGGAAAGACCTAGCACCAAATCCAATTTGCCATCTGATCTAACTTCTGGAGGCAGTCAAAATGAGCCTTAGAATTCTTCCCTACCTTATTCCTGTGCTGAGATACAGGCTGCTCCAACCTGCTGTAAAATGCTTGATTTCGAGAGTGAGCGAAACTAATGAAAACATTGTTGGGGTAAAACCTAAAGGGAAAGACCTAGCACCAAATCCAATTTGCCATCTGATCTAACTTCTGGAGGCAGTCAAAATGAGCCTTAGAATTCTTCCCTACCTTATTCCTGTGCTGAGATACAGGCTGCTCCAACCTGCTGTAAAATGCTTGATTTCGAGAGTGAGCGAAACTAATGAAAACATTGTTGGGGTAAAACCTAAAGGGAAAGACCTAGCACCAAATCCAATTTGCCATCTGATCTAACTTCTGGAGGCAGTCAAAATGAGCCTTAGAATTCTTCCCTACCTTATTCCTGTGCTGAGATACAGGCTGCTCCAACCTGCTGTAAAATGCTTGATTTCGAGAGTGAGCGAAACTAATGAAAACATTGTTGGGGTAAAACCTAAAGGGAAAGACCTAGCACCAAATCCAATTTGCCATCTGATCTAACTTCTGGAGGCAGTCAAAATGAGCCTTAGAATTCTTCCCTACCTTATTCCTGTGCTGAGATACAGGCTGCTCCAACCTGCTGTAAAATGCTTGATTTCGAGAGTGAGCGAAACTAATGAAAACATTGTTGGGGTAAAACCTAAAGGGAAAGACCTAGCACCAAATCCAATTTGCCATCTGATCTAACTTCTGGAGGCAGTCAAAATGAGCCTTAGAATTCTTCCCTACCTTATTCCTGTGCTGAGATACAGGCTGCTCCAACCTGCTGTAAAATGCTTGATTTCGAGAGTGAGCGAAACTAATGAAAACATTGTTGGGGTAAAACCTAAAGGGAAAGACCTAGCACCAAATCCAATTTGCCATCTGATCTAACTTCTGGAGGCAGTCAAAATGAGCCTTAGAATTCTTCCCTACCTTATTCCTGTGCTGAGATACAGGCTGCTCCAACCTGCTGTAAAATGCTTGATTTCGAGAGTGAGCGAAACTAATGAAAACATTGTTGGGGTAAAACCTAAAGGGAAAGACCTAGCACCAAATCCAATTTGCCATCTGATCTAACTTCTGGAGGCAGTCAAAATGATCCTTAGAATTCTTCCCTACCTTATTCCTGTGCTGAGATACAGGCTGCTCCAACCTGCTGTAAAATGCTTGATTTCGAGAGTGAGCGAAACTAATGAAAACATTGTTGGGGTAAAACCTAAAGGGAAAGACCTAGCACCAAATCCAATTTGCCATCTGATCTAACTTCTGGAGGCAGTCAAAATGAGCCTTAGAATTCTTCCCTACCTTATTCCTGTGCTGAGATACAGACTGCTCCAACCTGCTGTAAAATGCTTGATTTCGAGAGTGAGCGAAACTAATGAAAACATTGTTGGGGTAAAACCTAAAGGGAAAGACCTAGCACCAAATCCAATTTGCCATCTGATCTAACTTCTGGAGGCAGTCAAAATGATCCTTAGAATTCTTCCCTACCTTATTCCTGTGCTGAGATACAGGCTGCTCCAACCTGCTGTAAAATGCTTGATTTCGAGAGTGAGCGAAACTAATGAAAACATTGTTGGGGTAAAACCTAAAGGGAAAGACCTAGCACCAAATCCAATTTGCCATCTGATCTAACTTCTGGAGGCAGTCAAAATGAGCCTTAGAATTCTTCCCTACCTTATTCCTGTGCTGAGATACAGGCTGCTCCAACCTGCTGTAAAATGCTTGATTTCGAGAGTAATCGAAACTAATGAAAACATTGTTGGGGTAAAACCTAAAGGGAAAGACCTAGCACCAAATCCAATTTGCCATCTGATCTAACTTCTGGAGGCAGTCAAAATGAGCCTTAGAATTCTTCCCTACCTTATTCCTGTGCTGAGATACAGGCTGCTCCAACCTGCTGTAAAATGCTTGATTTCGAGAGTGAGCGAAACTAATGAAAACATTGTTGGGGTAAAACCTAAAGGGAAAGACCTAGCACCAAATCCAATTTGCCATCTGATCTAACTTCTGGAGGCAGTCAAAATGATCCTTAGAATTCTTCCCTACCTTATTCCTGTGCTGAGATACAGGCTGCTCCAACCTGCTGTAAAATGCTTGATTTCGAGAGTGAGCGAAACTAATGAAAACATTGTTGGGGTAAAACCTAAAGGGAAAGACCTAGCACCAAATCCAATTTGCCATCTGATCTAACTTCTGGAGGCAGTCAAAATGATCCTTAGAATTCTTCCCTACCTTATTCCTGTGCTGAGATACAGGCTGCTCCAACCTGCTGTAAAATGCTTGATTTCGAGAGTGAGCGAAACTAATGAAAACATTGTTGGGGTAAAACCTAAAGGGAAAGACCTAGCACCAAATCCAATTTGCCATCTGATCTAACTTCTGGAGGCAGTCAAAATGATCCTTAGAATTCTTCCCTACCTTATTCCTGTGCTGAGATACAGGCTGCTCCAACCTGCTGTAAAATGCTTGATTTCGAGAGTGAGCGAAACTAATGAAAACATTGTTGGGGTAAAACCTAAAGGGAAAGACCTAGCACCAAATCCAATTTGCCATCTGATCTAACTTCTGGAGGCAGTCAAAATGAGCCTTAGAATTCTTCCCTACCTTATTCCTGTGCTGAGATACAGGCTGCTCCAACCTGCTGTAAAATGCTTGATTTCGAGAGTGAGCGAAACTAATGAAAACATTGTTGGGGTAAAACCTAAAGGGAAAGACCTAGCACCAAATCCAATTTGCCATCTGATCTAACTTCTGGAGGCAGTCAAAATGATCCTTAGAATTCTTCCCTACCTTATTCCTGTGCTGAGATACAGGCTGCTCCAACCTGCTGTAAAATGCTTGATTTCGAGAGTGAGCAAAACTAATGAAAACATTGTTGGGGTAAAACCTAAAGGGAAAGACCTAGCACCAAATCCAATTTACCATCTGATCTAACTTCTGGAGGCAGTCAAAATGAGCATTAGAATTCTTCCCTACCTTATTCCTGTGCTGAGATACAGGCTGCTCCAACCTGCTGTAAAATGCTTGATTTCGAGAGTGAGCGAAACTAATGAAAACATTGTTGGGGTAAAACCTAAAGGGAAAGACCTAGCACCAAATCCAATTTGCCATCTGATCTAACTTCTAGAGGCAGTCAAAATGAGCCTTAGAATTCTTCCCTACCTTATTCCTGTGCTGAGATACAGGCTGCTCCAACCTGCTGTAAAATGCTTGATTTCGAGAGTGAGCGAAACTAATGAAAACATTGTTGGGGTAAAACCTAAAGGGAAAGACCTAGCACCAAATCCAATTTGCCATCTGATCTAACTTCTGGAGGCAGTCAAAATGAGCCTTAGAATTCTTCCCTACCTTATTCCTGTGCTGAGATACAGGCTGCTCCAACCTGCTGTAAAATGCTTGATTTCGAGAGTGAGCGAAACTAATGAAAACATTGTTGGGGTAAAACCTAAAGGGAAAGACCTAGCACCAAATCCAATTTGCCATCTGATCTAACTTCTGGAGGCAGTCAAAATGAGCCTTAGAATTCTTCCCTACCTTATTCCTGTGCTGAGATACAGGCTGCTCCAACCTGCTGTAAAATGCTTGATTTCGAGAGTGAGCGAAACTAATGAAAACATTGTTGGGGTAAAACCTAAAGGGAAAGACCTAGCACCAAATCCAATTTGCCATCTGATCTAACTTCTGGAGGCAGTCAAAATGAGCCTTAGAATTCTTCCCTACCTTATTCCTGTGCTGAGATACAGGCTGCTCCAACCTGCTGTAAAATGCTTGATTTCGAGAGTGAGCGAAACTAATGAAAACATTGTTGGGGTAAAACCTAAAGGGAAAGACCTAGCACCAAATCCAATTTGCCATCTGATCTAACTTCTGGAGGCAGTCAAAATGAGCCTTAGAATTCTTCCCTACCTTATTCCTGTGCTGAGATACAGGCTGCTCCAACCTGCTGTAAAATGCTTGATTTCGAGAGTGAGCAAAACTAATGAAAACATTGTTGGGGTAAAACCTAAAGGGAAAGACCTAGCACCAAATCCAATTTACCATCTGATCTAACTTCTGGAGGCAGTCAAAATGAGCATTAGAATTCTTCCCTACCTTATTCCTGTGCTGAGATACAGGCTGCTCCAACCTGCTGTAAAATGCTTGATTTCGAGAGTGAGCGAAACTAATGAAAACATTGTTGGGGTAAAACCTAAAGGGAAAGACCTAGCACCAAATCCAATTTGCCATCTGATCTAACTTCTGGAGGCAGTCAAAATGATCCTTAGAATTCTTCCCTACCTTATTCCTGTGCTGAGATACAGGCTGCTCCAACCTGCTGTAAAATGCTTGATTTCGAGAGTGAGCAAAACTAATGAAAACATTGTTGGGGTAAAACCTAAAGGGAAAGACCTAGCACCAAATCCAATTTACCATCTGATCTAACTTCTGGAGGCAGTCAAAATGAGCATTAGAATTCTTCCCTACCTTATTCCTGTGCTGAGATACAGGCTGCTCCAACCTGCTGTAAAATGCTTGATTTCGAGAGTGAGCGAAACTAATGAAAACATTGTTGGGGTAAAACCTAAAGGGAAAGACCTAGCACCAAATCCAATTTGCCATCTGATCTAACTTCTAGAGGCAGTCAAAATGAGCCTTAGAATTCTTCCCTACCTTATTCCTGTGCTGAGATACAGGCTGCTCCAACCTGCTGTAAAATGCTTGATTTCGAGAGTGAGCGAAACTAATGAAAACATTGTTGGGGTAAAACCTAAAGGGAAAGACCTAGCACCAAATCCAATTTGCCATCTGATCTAACTTCTGGAGGCAGTCAAAATGAGCCTTAGAATTCTTCCCTACCTTATTCCTGTGCTGAGATACAGGCTGCTCCAACCTGCTGTAAAATGCTTGATTTCGAGAGTGAGCGAAACTAATGAAAACATTGTTGGGGTAAAACCTAAAGGGAAAGACCTAGCACCAAATCCAATTTGCCATCTGATCTAACTTCTGGAGGCAGTCAAAATGAGCCTTAGAATTCTTCCCTACCTTATTCCTGTGCTGAGATACAGGCTGCTCCAACCTGCTGTAAAATGCTTGATTTCGAGAGTGAGCGAAACTAATGAAAACATTGTTGGGGTAAAACCTAAAGGGAAAGACCTAGCACCAAATCCAATTTGCCATCTGATCTAACTTCTGGAGGCAGTCAAAATGAGCCTTAGAATTCTTCCCTACCTTATTCCTGTGCTGAGATACAGGCTGCTCCAACCTGCTGTAAAATGCTTGATTTCGAGAGTGAGCGAAACTAATGAAAACATTGTTGGGGTAAAACCTAAAGGGAAAGACCTAGCACCAAATCCAATTTGCCATCTGATCTAACTTCTGGAGGCAGTCAAAATGAGCCTTAGAATTCTTCCCTACCTTATTCCTGTGCTGAGATACAGGCTGCTCCAACCTGCTGTAAAATGCTTGATTTCGAGAGTGAGCAAAACTAATGAAAACATTGTTGGGGTAAAACCTAAAGGGAAAGACCTAGCACCAAATCCAATTTACCATCTGATCTAACTTCTGGAGGCAGTCAAAATGAGCATTAGAATTCTTCCCTACCTTATTCCTGTGCTGAGATACAGGCTGCTCCAACCTGCTGTAAAATGCTTGATTTCGAGAGTGAGCGAAACTAATGAAAACATTGTTGGGGTAAAACCTAAAGGGAAAGACCTAGCACCAAATCCAATTTGCCATCTGATCTAACTTCTAGAGGCAGTCAAAATGAGCCTTAGAATTCTTCCCTACCTTATTCCTGTGCTGAGATACAGGCTGCTCCAACCTGCTGTAAAATGCTTGATTTCGAGAGTGAGCGAAACTAATGAAAACATTGTTGGGGTAAAACCTAAAGGGAAAGACCTAGCACCAAATCCAATTTGCCATCTGATCTAACTTCTGGAGGCAGTCAAAATGATCCTTAGAATTCTTCCCTACCTTATTCCTGTGCTGAGATACAGGCTGCTCCAACCTGCTGTAAAATGCTTGATTTCGAGAGTGAGCGAAACTAATGAAAACATTGTTGGGGTAAAACCTAAAGGGAAAGACCTAGCACCAAATCCAATTTGCCATCTGATCTAACTTCTGGAGGCAGTCAAAATGATCCTTAGAATTCTTCCCTACCTTATTCCTGTGCTGAGATACAGGCTGCTCCAACCTGCTGTAAAATGCTTGATTTCGAGAGTGAGCGAAACTAATGAAAACATTGTTGGGGTAAAACCTAAAGGGAAAGACCTAGCACCAAATCCAATTTGCCATCTGATCTAACTTCTGGAGGCAGTCAAAATGATCCTTAGAATTCTTCCCTACCTTATTCCTGTGCTGAGATACAGGCTGCTCCAACCTGCTGTAAAATGCTTGATTTCGAGAGTGAGCGAAACTAATGAAAACATTGTTGGGGTAAAACCTAAAGGGAAAGACCTAGCACCAAATCCAATTTGCCATCTGATCTAACTTCTGGAGGCAGTCAAAATGAGCCTTAGAATTCTTCCCTACCTTATTCCTGTGCTGAGATACAGGCTGCTCCAACCTGCTGTAAAATGCTTGATTTCGAGAGTGAGCGAAACTAATGAAAACATTGTTGGGGTAAAACCTAAAGGGAAAGACCTAGCACCAAATCCAATTTGCCATCTGATCTAACTTCTGGAGGCAGTCAAAATGAGCCTTAGAATTCTTCCCTACCTTATTCCTGTGCTGAGATACAGGCTGCTACAACCTGCTGTAAAATGCTTGATTTCGAGAGTGAGCGAAACTAATGAAAACATTGTTGGGGTAAAACCTAAAGGGAAAGACCTAGCACCAAATCCAATTTGCCATCTGATCTAACTTATGGAGGCAGTCAAAATGATCCTTAGAATTCTTCCCTACCTTATTCCTGTGCTGAGATACAGGCTGCTCCAACCTGCTGTAAAATGCTTGATTTCGAGAGTGAGCGAAACTAATGAAAACATTGTTGGGGTAAAACCTAAAGGGAAAGACCTAGCACCAAATCCAATTTGCCATCTGATCTAACTTCTGGAGGCAGTCAAAATGAGCCTTAGAATTCTTCCCTACCTTATTCCTGTGCTGAGATACAGGCTGCTCCAACCTGCTGTAAAATGCTTGATTTCGAGAGTGAGCGAAACTAATGAAAACATTGTTGGGGTAAAACCTAAAGGGAAAGACCTAGCACCAAATCCAATTTGCCATCTGATCTAACTTCTGGAGGCAGTCAAAATGAGCCTTAGAATTCTTCCCTACCTTATTCCTGTGCTGAGATACAGGCTGCTCCAACCTGCTGTAAAATGCTTGATTTCGAGAGTGAGCGAAACTAATGAAAACATTGTTGGGGTAAAACCTAAAGGGAAAGACCTAGCACCAAATCCAATTTGCCATCTGATCTAACTTCTGGAGGCAGTCAAAATGAGCCTTAGAATTCTTCCCTACCTTATTCCTGTGCTGAGATACAGGCTGCTCCAACCTGCTGTAAAATGCTTGATTTCGAGAGTGAGCGAAACTAATGAAAACATTGTTGGGGTAAAACCTAAAGGGAAAGACCTAGCACCAAATCCAATTTGCCATCTGATCTAACTTCTGGAGGCAGTCAAAATGAGCCTTAGAATTCTTCCCTACCTTATTCCTGTGCTGAGATACAGGCTGCTCCAACCTGCTGTAAAATGCTTGATTTCGAGAGTGAGCGAAACTAATGAAAACATTGTTGGGGTAAAACCTAAAGGGAAAGACCTAGCACCAAATCCAATTTGCCATCTGATCTAACTTCTGGAGGCAGTCAAAATGAGCCTTAGAATTCTTCCCTACCTTATTCCTGTGCTGAGATACAGACTGCTCCAACCTGCTGTAAAATGCTTGATTTCGAGAGTGAGCGAAACTAATGAAAACATTGTTGGGGTAAAACCTAAAGGGAAAGACCTAGCACCAAATCCAATTTGCCATCTGATCTAACTTCTGGAGGCAGTCAAAATGATCCTTAGAATTCTTCCCTACCTTATTCCTGTGCTGAGATACAGGCTGCTCCAACCTGCTGTAAAATGCTTGATTTCGAGAGTGAGCGAAACTAATGAAAACATTGTTGGGGTAAAACCTAAAGGGAAAGACCTAGCACCAAATCCAATTTGCCATCTGATCTAACTTCTGGAGGCAGTCAAAATGAGCCTTAGAATTCTTCCCTACCTTATTCCTGTGCTGAGATACAGGCTGCTCCAACCTGCTGTAAAATGCTTGATTTCGAGAGTAATCGAAACTAATGAAAACATTGTTGGGGTAAAACCTAAAGGGAAAGACCTAGCACCAAATCCAATTTGCCATCTGATCTAACTTCTGGAGGCAGTCAAAATGAGCCTTAGAATTCTTCCCTACCTTATTCCTGTGCTGAGATACAGGCTGCTCCAACCTGCTGTAAAATGCTTGATTTCGAGAGTGAGCGAAACTAATGAAAACATTGTTGGGGTAAAACCTAAAGGGAAAGACCTAGCACCAAATCCAATTTGCCATCTGATCTAACTTATGGAGGCAGTCAAAATGATCCTTAGAATTCTTCCCTACCTTATTCCTGTGCTGAGATACAGGCTGCTCCAACCTGCTGTAAAATGCTTGATTTCGAGAGTGAGCGAAACTAATGAAAACATTGTTGGGGTAAAACCTAAAGGGAAAGACCTAGCACCAAATCCAATTTGCCATCTGATCTAACTTCTGGAGGCAGTCAAAATGATCCTTAGAATTCTTCCCTACCTTATTCCTGTGCTGAGATACAGGCTGCTCCAACCTGCTGTAAAATGCTTGATTTCGAGAGTGAGCGAAACTAATGAAAACATTGTTGGGGTAAAACCTAAAGGGAAAGACCTAGCACCAAATCCAATTTGCCATCTGATCTAACTTCTGGAGGCAGTCAAAATGATCCTTAGAATTCTTCCCTACCTTATTCCTGTGCTGAGATACAGGCTGCTCCAACCTGCTGTAAAATGCTTGATTTCGAGAGTGAGCGAAACTAATGAAAACATTGTTGGGGTAAAACCTAAAGGGAAAGACCTAGCACCAAATCCAATTTGCCATCTGATCTAACTTCTGGAGGCAGTCAAAATGAGCCTTAGAATTCTTCCCTACCTTATTCCTGTGCTGAGATACAGGCTGCTCCAACCTGCTGTAAAATGCTTGATTTCGAGAGTGAGCGAAACTAATGAAAACATTGTTGGGGTAAAACCTAAAGGGAAAGACCTAGCACCAAATCCAATTTGCCATCTGATCTAACTTCTGGAGGCAGTCAAAATGATCCTTAGAATTCTTCCCTACCTTATTCCTGTGCTGAGATACAGGCTGCTCCAACCTGCTGTAAAATGCTTGATTTCGAGAGTGAGCAAAACTAATGAAAACATTGTTGGGGTAAAACCTAAAGGGAAAGACCTAGCACCAAATCCAATTTACCATCTGATCTAACTTCTGGAGGCAGTCAAAATGAGCATTAGAATTCTTCCCTACCTTATTCCTGTGCTGAGATACAGGCTGCTCCAACCTGCTGTAAAATGCTTGATTTCGAGAGTGAGCGAAACTAATGAAAACATTGTTGGGGTAAAACCTAAAGGGAAAGACCTAGCACCAAATCCAATTTGCCATCTGATCTAACTTCTGGAGGCAGTCAAAATGAGCCTTAGAATTCTTCCCTACCTTATTCCTGTGCTGAGATACAGGCTGCTCCAACCTGCTGTAAAATGCTTGATTTCGAGAGTGAGCGAAACTAATGAAAACATTGTTGGGGTAAAACCTAAAGGGAAAGACCTAGCACCAAATCCAATTTGCCATCTGATCTAACTTCTGGAGGCAGTCAAAATGAGCCTTAGAATTCTTCCCTACCTTATTCCTGTGCTGAGATACAGGCTGCTCCAACCTGCTGTAAAATGCTTGATTTCGAGAGTGAGCGAAACTAATGAAAACATTGTTGGGGTAAAACCTAAAGGGAAAGACCTAGCACCAAATCCAATTTGCCATCTGATCTAACTTCTGGAGGCAGTCAAAATGATCCTTAGAATTCTTCCCTACCTTATTCCTGTGCTGAGATACAGGCTGCTCCAACCTGCTGTAAAATGCTTGATTTCGAGAGTGAGCGAAACTAATGAAAACATTGTTGGGGTAAAACCTAAAGGGAAAGACCTAGCACCAAATCCAATTTGCCATCTGATCTAACTTCTGGAGGCAGTCAAAATGAGCCTTAGAATTCTTCCCTACCTTATTCCTGTGCTGAGATACAGGCTGCTCCAACCTGCTGTAAAATGCTTGATTTCGAGAGTGAGCGAAACTAATGAAAACATTGTTGGGGTAAAACCTAAAGGGAAAGACCTAGCACCAAATCCAATTTGCCATCTGATCTAACTTCTGGAGGCAGTCAAAATGATCCTTAGAATTCTTCCCTACCTTATTCCTGTGCTGAGATACAGGCTGCTCCAACCTGCTGTAAAATGCTTGATTTCGAGAGTGAGCAAAACTAATGAAAACATTGTTGGGGTAAAACCTAAAGGGAAAGACCTAGCACCAAATCCAATTTACCATCTGATCTAACTTCTGGAGGCAGTCAAAATGAGCATTAGAATTCTTCCCTACCTTATTCCTGTGCTGAGATACAGGCTGCTCCAACCTGCTGTAAAATGCTTGATTTCGAGAGTGAGCGAAACTAATGAAAACATTGTTGGGGTAAAACCTAAAGGGAAAGACCTAGCACCAAATCCAATTTGCCATCTGATCTAACTTCTGGAGGCAGTCAAAATGATCCTTAGAATTCTTCCCTACCTTATTCCTGTGCTGAGATACACGCTGCTCCAACCTGCTGTAAAATGCTTGATTTCGAGAGTGAGCGAAACTAATGAAAACATTGTTGGGGTAAAACCTAAAGGGAAAGACCTAGCACCAAATCCAATTTGCCATCTGATCTAACTTCTGGAGGCAGTCAAAATGATCCTTAGAATTCTTCCCTACCTTATTCCTGTGCTGAGATACAGGCTGCTCCAACCTGCTGTAAAATGCTTGATTTCGAGAGTGAGCAAAACTAATGAAAACATTGTTGGGGTAAAACCTAAAGGGAAAGACCTAGCACCAAATCCAATTTACCATCTGATCTAACTTCTGGAGGCAGTCAAAATGAGCATTAGAATTCTTCCCTACCTTATTCCTGTGCTGAGATACAGGCTGCTCCAACCTGCTGTAAAATGCTTGATTTCGAGAGTGAGCGAAACTAATGAAAACATTGTTGGGGTAAAACCTAAAGGGAAAGACCTAGCACCAAATCCAATTTGCCATCTGATCTAACTTCTAGAGGCAGTCAAAATGAGCCTTAGAATTCTTCCCTACCTTATTCCTGTGCTGAGATACAGGCTGCTCCAACCTGCTGTAAAATGCTTGATTTCGAGAGTGAGCGAAACTAATGAAAACATTGTTGGGGTAAAACCTAAAGGGAAAGACCTAGCACCAAATCCAATTTGCCATCTGATCTAACTTCTGGAGGCAGTCAAAATGATCCTTAGAATTCTTCCCTACCTTATTCCTGTGCTGAGATACAGGCTGCTCCAACCTGCTGTAAAATGCTTGATTTCGAGAGTGAGCGAAACTAATGAAAACATTGTTGGGGTAAAACCTAAAGGGAAAGACCTAGCACCAAATCCAATTTGCCATCTGATCTAACTTCTGGAGGCAGTCAAAATGAGCCTTAGAATTCTTCCCTACCTTATTCCTGTGCTGAGATACAGGCTGCTCCAACCTGCTGTAAAATGCTTGATTTCGAGAGTGAGCGAAACTAATGAAAACATTGTTGGGGTAAAACCTAAAGGGAAAGACCTAGCACCAAATCCAATTTGCCATCTGATCTAACTTCTGGAGGCAGTCAAAATGATCCTTAGAATTCTTCCCTACCTTATTCCTGTGCTGAGATACAGGCTGCTCCAACCTGCTGTAAAATGCTTGATTTCGAGAGTGAGCGAAACTAATGAAAACATTGTTGGGGTAAAACCTAAAGGGAAAGACCTAGCACCAAATCCAATTTGCCATCTGATCTAACTTCTGGAGGCAGTCAAAATGATCCTTAGAATTCTTCCCTACCTTATTCCTGTGCTGAGATACAGGCTGCTCCAACCTGCTGTAAAATGCTTGATTTCGAGAGTGAGCGAAACTAATGAAAACATTGTTGGGGTAAAACCTAAAGGGAAAGACCTAGCACCAAATCCAATTTGCCATCTGATCTAACTTCTGGAGGCAGTCAAAATGAGCCTTAGAATTCTTCCCTACCTTATTCCTGTGCTGAGATACAGGCTGCTCCAACCTGCTGTAAAATGCTTGATTTCGAGAGTGAGCGAAACTAATGAAAACATTGTTGGGGTAAAACCTAAAGGGAAAGACCTAGCACCAAATCCAATTTGCCATCTGATCTAACTTCTGGAGGCAGTCAAAATGAGCCTTAGAATTCTTCCCTACCTTATTCCTGTGCTGAGATACAGGCTGCTCCAACCTGCTGTAAAATGCTTGATTTCGAGAGTGAGCGAAACTAATGAAAACATTGTTGGGGTAAAACCTAAAGGGAAAGACCTAGCACCAAATCCAATTTGCCATCTGATCTAACTTCTGGAGGCAGTCAAAATGAGCCTTAGAATTCTTCCCTACCTTATTCCTGTGCTGAGATACAGGCTGCTCCAACCTGCTGTAAAATGCTTGATTTCGAGAGTGAGCGAAACTAATGAAAACATTGTTGGGGTAAAACCTAAAGGGAAAGACCTAGCACCAAATCCAATTTGCCATCTGATCTAACTTCTGGAGGCAGTCAAAATGATCCTTAGAATTCTTCCCTACCTTATTCCTGTGCTGAGATACAGGCTGCTCCAACCTGCTGTAAAATGCTTGATTTCGAGAGTGAGCGAAACTAATGAAAACATTGTTGGGGTAAAACCTAAAGGGAAAGACCTAGCACCAAATCCAATTTGCCATCTGATCTAACTTCTGGAGGCAGTCAAAATGAGCCTTAGAATTCTTCCCTACCTTATTCCTGTGCTGAGATACAGGCTGCTCCAACCTGCTGTAAAATGCTTGATTTCGAGAGTGAGCGAAACTAATGAAAACATTGTTGGGGTAAAACCTAAAGGGAAAGACCTAGCACCAAATCCAATTTGCCATCTGATCTAACTTCTGGAGGCAGTCAAAATGAGCCTTAGAATTCTTCCCTACCTTATTCCTGTGCTGAGATACAGGCTGCTCCAACCTGCTGTAAAATGCTTGATTTCGAGAGTGAGCGAAACTAATGAAAACATTGTTGGGGTAAAACCTAAAGGGAAAGACCTAGCACCAAATCCAATTTGCCATCTGATCTAACTTCTGGAGGCAGTCAAAATGAGCCTTAGAATTCTTCCCTACCCTATTCCTGTGCTGAGATACAGGCTGCTCCAACCTGCTGTAAAATGCTTGATTTCGAGAGTGAGCGAAACTAATGAAAACATTGTTGGGGTAAAACCTAAAGGGAAAGACCTAGCACCAAATCCAATTTGCCATCTGATCTAACTTCTGGAGGCAGTCAAAATGAGCCTTAGAATTCTTCCCTACCTTATTCCTGTGCTGAGATACAGGCTGCTCCAACCTGCTGTAAAATGCTTGATTTCGAGAGTGAGCGAAACTAATGAAAACATTGTTGGGGTAAAACCTAAAGGGAAAGACCTAGCACCAAATCCAATTTGCCATCTGATCTAACTTCTGGAGGCAGTCAAAATGAGCCTTAGAATTCTTCCCTACCTTATTCCTGTGCTGAGATACAGGCTGCTCCAATCTGCTGTAAAATGCTTGATTTCGAGAGTGAGCAAAACTAATGAAAACATTGTTGGGGTAAAACCTAAAGGGAAAGACCTAGCACCAAATCCAATTTACCATCTGATCTAACTTCTGGAGGCAGTCAAAATGAGCATTAGAATTCTTCCCTACCTTATTCCTGTGCTGAGATACAGGCTGCTCCAACCTGCTGTAAAATGCTTGATTTCGAGAGTGAGCGAAACTAATGAAAACATTGTTGGGGTAAAACCTAAAGGGAAAGACCTAGCACCAAATCCAATTTGCCATCTGATCTAACTTCTGGAGGCAGTCAAAATGAGCCTTAGAATTCTTCCCTACCTTATTCCTGTGCTGAGATACAGGCTGCTCCAACCTGCTGTAAAATGCTTGATTTCGAGAGTGAGCGAAACTAATGAAAACATTGTTGGGGTAAAACCTAAAGGGAAAGACCTAGCACCAAATCCAATTTGCCATCTGATCTAACTTCTGGAGGCAGTCAAAATGAGCCTTAGAATTCTTCCCTACCTTATTCCTGTGCTGAGATACAGGCTGCTCCAACCTGCTGTAAAATGCTTGATTTCGAGAGTGAGCGAAACTAATGAAAACATTGTTGGGGTAAAACCTAAAGGGAAAGACCTAGCACCAAATCCAATTTGCCATCTGATCTAACTTCTGGAGGCAGTCAAAATGATCCTTAGAATTCTTCCCTACCTTATTCCTGTGCTGAGATACAGGCTGCTCCAACCTGCTGTAAAATGCTTGATTTCGAGAGTGAGCGAAACTAATGAAAACATTGTTGGGGTAAAACCTAAAGGGAAAGACCTAGCACCAAATCCAATTTGCCATCTGATCTAACTTCTGGAGGCAGTCAAAATGAGCCTTAGAATTCTTCCCTACCTTATTCCTGTGCTGAGATACAGGCTGCTCCAACCTGCTGTAAAATGCTTGATTTCGAGAGTGAGCGAAACTAATGAAAACATTGTTGGGGTAAAACCTAAAGGGAAAGACCTAGCACCAAATCCAATTTGCCATCTGATCTAACTTCTGGAGGCAGTCAAAATGAGCCTTAGAATTCTTCCCTACCTTATTCCTGTGCTGAGATACAGGCTGCTCCAACCTGCTGTAAAATGCTTGATTTCGAGAGTGAGCGAAACTAATGAAAACATTGTTGGGGTAAAACCTAAAGGGAAAGACCTAGCACCAAATCCAATTTGCCATCTGATCTAACTTCTGGAGGCAGTCAAAATGAGCCTTAGAATTCTTCCCTACCTTATTCCTGTGCTGAGATACAGGCTGCTCCAACCTGCTGTAAAATGCTTGATTTCGAGAGTGAGCGAAACTAATGAAAACATTGTTGGGGTAAAACCTAAAGGGAAAGACCTAGCACCAAATCCAATTTGCCATCTGATCTAACTTCTGGAGGCAGTCAAAATGATCCTTAGAATTCTTCCCTACCTTATTCCTGTGCTGAGATACAGGCTGCTCCAACCTGCTGTAAAATGCTTGATTTCGAGAGTGAGCGAAACTAATGAAAACATTGTTGGGGTAAAACCTAAAGGGAAAGACCTAGCACCAAATCCAATTTGCCATCTGATCTAACTTCTGGAGGCAGTCAAAATGATCCTTAGAATTCTTCCCTACCTTATTCCTGTGCTGAGATACAGGCTGCTCCAACCTGCTGTAAAATGCTTGATTTCGAGAGTGAGCGAAACTAATGAAAACATTGTTGGGGTAAAACCTAAAGGGAAAGACCTAGCACCAAATCCAATTTGCCATCTGATCTAACTTCTGGAGGCAGTCAAAATGAGCCTTAGAATTCTTCCCTACCTTATTCCTGTGCTGAGATACAGGCTGCTCCAACCTGCTGTAAAATGCTTGATTTCGAGAGTGAGCGAAACTAATGAAAACATTGTTGGGGTAAAACCTAAAGGGAAAGACCTAGCACCAAATCCAATTTGCCATCTGATCTAACTTCTGGAGGCAGTCAAAATGAGCCTTAGAATTCTTCCCTACCTTATTCCTGTGCTGAGATACAGGCTGCTCCAACCTGCTGTAAAATGCTTGATTTCGAGAGTGAGCGAAACTAATGAAAACATTGTTGGGGTAAAACCTAAAGGGAAAGACCTAGCACCAAATCCAATTTGCCATCTGATCTAACTTCTGGAGGCAGTCAAAATGATCCTTAGAATTCTTCCCTACCTTATTCCTGTGCTGAGATACAGGCTGCTCCAACCTGCTGTAAAATGCTTGATTTCGAGAGTGAGCGAAACTAATGAAAACATTGTTGGGGTAAAACCTAAAGGGAAAGACCTAGCACCAAATCCAATTTGCCATCTGATCTAACTTCTGGAGGCAGTCAAAATGATCCTTAGAATTCTTCCCTACCTTATTCCTGTGCTGAGATACAGGCTGCTCCAATCTGCTGTAAAATGCTTGATTTCGAGAGTGAGCAAAACTAATGAAAACATTGTTGGGGTAAAACCTAAAGGGAAAGACCTAGCACCAAATCCAATTTACCATCTGATCTAACTTCTGGAGGCAGTCAAAATGAGCATTAAAATTCTTCCCTACCTTATTCCTGTGCTGAGATACAGGCTGCTCCAACCTGCTCTAAAATGCTTGATTTCGAGAGTGAGCGAAACTAATGAAAACATTGTTGGGGTAAAACCTAAAGGGAAAGACCTAGCACCAAATCCAATTTGCCTTCTGATCTAACTTCTAGAGGCAGTCAAAATGAGCCTTAGAATTCTTCCCTACCTTATTCCTGTGCTGAGATACAGGCTGCTCCAACCTGCTGTAAAATGCTTGATTTCGAGAGTGAGCGAAACTAATGAAAACATTGTTGGGGTAAAACCTAAAGGGAAAGACCTAGCACCAAATCCAATTTGCCATCTGATCTAACTTCTGGAGGCAGTCAAAATGAGCCTTAGAATTCTTCCCTACCTTATTCCTGTGCTGAGATACAGGCTGCTCCAACCTGCTGTAAAATGCTTGATTTCGAGAGTGAGCGAAACTAATGAAAACATTGTTGGGGTAAAACCTAAAGGGAAAGACCTAGCACCAAATCCAATTTGCCATCTGATCTAACTTCTGGAGGCAGTCAAAATGAGCCTTAGAATTCTTCCCTACCTTATTCCTGTGCTGAGATACAGGCTGCTCCAACCTGCTGTAAAATGCTTGATTTCGAGAGTGAGCGAAACTAATGAAAACATTGTTGGGGTAAAACCTAAAGGGAAAGACCTAGCACCAAATCCAATTTGCCATCTGATCTAACTTCTGGAGGCAGTCAAAATGAGCCTTAGAATTCTTCCCTACCTTATTCCTGTGCTGAGATACAGGCTGCTCCAACCTGCTGTAAAATGCTTGATTTCGAGAGTGAGCGAAACTAATGAAAACATTGTTGGGGTAAAACCTAAAGGGAAAGACCTAGCACCAAATCCAATTTGCCATCTGATCTAACTTCTGGAGGCAGTCAAAATGAGCCTTAGAATTCTTCCCTACCTTATTCCTGTGCTGAGATACAGGCTGCTCCAACCTGCTGTAAAATGCTTGATTTCGAGAGTGAGCGAAACTAATGAAAACATTGTTGGGGTAAAACCTAAAGGGAAAGACCTAGCACCAAATCCAATTTGCCATCTGATCTAACTTCTGGAGGCAGTCAAAATGAGCCTTAGAATTCTTCCCTACCTTATTCCTGTGCTGAGATACAGGCTGCTCCAACCTGCTGTAAAATGCTTGATTTCGAGAGTGAGCGAAACTAATGAAAACATTGTTGGGGTAAAACCTAAAGGGAAAGACCTAGCACCAAATCCAATTTGCCATCTGATCTAACTTCTGGAGGCAGTCAAAATGAGCCTTAGAATTCTTCCCTACCTTATTCCTGTGCTGAGATACAGGCTGCTCCAACCTGCTGTAAAATGCTTGATTTCGAGAGTGAGCGAAACTAATGAAAACATTGTTGGGGTAAAACCTAAAGGGAAAGACCTAGCACCAAATCCAATTTGCCATCTGATCTAACTTCTGGAGGCAGTCAAAATGAGCCTTAGAATTCTTCCCTACCTTATTCCTGTGCTGAGATACAGGCTGCTCCAACCTGCTGTAAAATGCTTGATTTCGAGAGTGAGCGAAACTAATGAAAACATTGTTGGGGTAAAACCTAAAGGGAAAGACCTAGCACCAAATCCAATTTGCCATCTGATCTAACTTCTGGAGGCAGTCAAAATGAGCCTTAGAATTCTTCCCTACCTTATTCCTGTGCTGAGATACAGGCTGCTCCAACCTGCTGTAAAATGCTTGATTTCGAGAGTGAGCGAAACTAATGAAAACATTGTTGGGGTAAAACCTAAAGGGAAAGACCTAGCACCAAATCCAATTTGCCATCTGATCTAACTTCTGGAGGCAGTCAAAATGATCCTTAGAATTCTTCCCTACCTTATTCCTGTGCTGAGATACAGGCTGCTCCAACCTGCTGTAAAATGCTTGATTTCGAGAGTGAGCGAAACTAATGAAAACATTGTTGGGGTAAAACCTAAAGGGAAAGACCTAGCACCAAAATCCAATTTGCCATCTGATCTAACTTCTGGAGGCAGTCAAAATGATCCTTAGAATTCTTCCCTACCTTATTCCTGTGCTGAGATACAGGCTGCTCCAATCTGCTGTAAAATGCTTGATTTCGAGAGTGAGCAAAACTAATGAAAACATTGTTGGGGTAAAACCTAAAGGGAAAGACCTAGCACCAAATCCAATTTACCATCTGATCTAACTTCTGGAGGCAGTCAAAATGAGCATTAAAATTCTTCCCTACCTTATTCCTGTGCTGAGATACAGGCTGCTCCAACCTGCTCTAAAATGCTTGATTTCGAGAGTGAGCGAAACTAATGAAAACATTGTTGGGGTAAAACCTAAAGGGAAAGACCTAGCACCAAATCCAATTTGCCTTCTGATCTAACTTCTAGAGGCAGTCAAAATGAGCCTTAGAATTCTTCCCTACCTTATTCCTGTGCTGAGATACAGGCTGCTCCAACCTGCTGTAAAATGCTTGATTTCGAGAGTGAGCGAAACTAATGAAAACATTGTTGGGGTAAAACCTAAAGGGAAAGACCTAGCACCAAATCCAATTTGCCATCTGATCTAACTTCTGGAGGCAGTCAAAATGAGCCTTAGAATTCTTCCCTACCTTATTCCTGTGCTGAGATACAGGCTGCTCCAACCTGCTGTAAAATGCTTGATTTCGAGAGTGAGCGAAACTAATGAAAACATTGTTGGGGTAAAACCTAAAGGGAAAGACCTAGCACCAAATCCAATTTGCCATCTGATCTAACTTCTGGAGGCAGTCAAAATGAGCCTTAGAATTCTTCCCTACCTTATTCCTGTGCTGAGATACAGGCTGCTCCAACCTGCTGTAAAATGCTTGATTTCGAGAGTGAGCGAAACTAATGAAAACATTGTTGGGGTAAAACCTAAAGGGAAAGACCTAGCACCAAATCCAATTTGCCATCTGATCTAACTTCTGGAGGCAGTCAAAATGAGCCTTAGAATTCTTCCCTACCTTATTCCTGTGCTGAGATACAGGCTGCTCCAACCTGCTGTAAAATGCTTGATTTCGAGAGTGAGCGAAACTAATGAAAACATTGTTGGGGTAAAACCTAAAGGGAAAGACCTAGCACCAAATCCAATTTGCCATCTGATCTAACTTCTGGAGGCAGTCAAAATGAGCCTTAGAATTCTTCCCTACCTTATTCCTGTGCTGAGATACAGGCTGCTCCAACCTGCTGTAAAATGCTTGATTTCGAGAGTGAGCGAAACTAATGAAAACATTGTTGGGGTAAAACCTAAAGGGAAAGACCTAGCACCAAATCCAATTTGCCATCTGATCTAACTTCTGGAGGCAGTCAAAATGATCCTTAGAATTCTTCCCTACCTTATTCCTGTGCTGAGATACAGGCTGCTCCAACCTGCTGTAAAATGCTTGATTTCGAGAGTGAGCGAAACTAATGAAAACATTGTTGGGGTAAAACCTAAAGGGAAAGACCTAGCACCAAATCCAATTTGCCATCTGATCTAACTTCTGGAGGCAGTCAAAATGATCCTTAGAATTCTTCCCTACCTTATTCCTGTGCTGAGATACAGGCTGCTCCAACCTGCTGTAAAATGCTTGATTTCGAGAGTGAGCGAAACTAATGAAAACATTGTTGGGGTAAAACCTAAAGGGAAAGACCTAGCACCAAATCCAATTTGCCATCTGATCTAACTTCTGGAGGCAGTCAAAATGAGCCTTAGAATTCTTCCCTACCTTATTCCTGTGCTGAGATACAGGCTGCTCCAACCTGCTGTAAAATGCTTGATTTCGAGAGTGAGCGAAACTAATGAAAACATTGTTGGGGTAAAACCTAAAGGGAAAGACCTAGCACCAAATCCAATTTGCCATCTGATCTAACTTCTGGAGGCAGTCAAAATGAGCCTTAGAATTCTTCCCTACCTTATTCCTGTGCTGAGATACAGGCTGCTCCAACCTGCTGTAAAATGCTTGATTTCGAGAGTGAGCGAAACTAATGAAAACATTGTTGGGGTAAAACCTAAAGGGAAAGACCTAGCACCAAATCCAATTTGCCATCTGATCTAACTTCTGGAGGCAGTCAAAATGAGCCTTAGAATTCTTCCCTACCTTATTCCTGTGCTGAGATACAGGCTGCTCCAACCTGCTGTAAAATGCTTGATTTCGAGAGTGAGCGAAACTAATGAAAACATTGTTGGGGTAAAACCTAAAGGGAAAGACCTAGCACCAAATCCAATTTGCCATCTGATCTAACTTCTGGAGGCAGTCAAAATGATCCTTAGAATTCTTCCCTACCTTATTCCTGTGCTGAGATACAGGCTGCTCCAACCTGCTGTAAAATGCTTGATTTCGAGAGTGAGCGAAACTAATGAAAACATTGTTGGGGTAAAACCTAAAGGGAAAGACCTAGCACCAAATCCAATTTGCCATCTGATCTAACTTCTGGAGGCAGTCAAAATGAGCCTTAGAATTCTTCCCTACCTTATTCCTGTGCTGAGATACAGGCTGCTCCAACCTGCTGTAAAATGCTTGATTTCGAGAGTGAGCGAAACTAATGAAAACATTGTTGGGGTAAAACCTAAAGGGAAAGACCTAGCACCAAATCCAATTTGCCATCTGATCTAACTTCTGGAGGCAGTCAAAATGAGCCTTAGAATTCTTCCCTACCTTATTCCTGTGCTGAGATACAGGCTGCTCCAACCTGCTGTAAAATGCTTGATTTCGAGAGTGAGCGAAACTAATGAAAACATTGTTGGGGTAAAACCTAAAGGGAAAGACCTAGCACCAAATCCAATTTGCCATCTGATCTAACTTCTGGAGGCAGTCAAAATGATCCTTAGAATTCTTCCCTACCTTATTCCTGTGCTGAGATACAGGCTGCTCCAATCTGCTGTAAAATGCTTGATTTCGAGAGTGAGCAAAACTAATGAAAACATTGTTGGGGTAAAACCTAAAGGGAAAGACCTAGCACCAAATCCAATTTACCATCTGATCTAACTTCTGGAGGCAGTCAAAATGATCCTTAGAATTCTTCCCTACCTTATTCCTGTGCTGAGATACAGGCTGCTCCAACCTGCTCTAAAATGCTTGATTTCGAGAGTGAGCGAAACTAATGAAAACATTGTTGGGGTAAAACCTAAAGGGAAAGACCTAGCACCAAATCCAATTTGCCTTCTGATCTAACTTCTAGAGGCAGTCAAAATGAGCCTTAGAATTCTTCCCTACCTTATTCCTGTGCTGAGATACAGGCTGCTCCAACCTGCTGTAAAATGCTTGATTTCGAGAGTGAGCGAAACTAATGAAAACATTGTTGGGGTAAAACCTAAAGGGAAAGACCTAGCACCAAATCCAATTTGCCATCTGATCTAACTTCTGGAGGCAGTCAAAATGAGCCTTAGAATTCTTCCCTACCTTATTCCTGTGCTGAGATACAGGCTGCTCCAACCTGCTGTAAAATGCTTGATTTCGAGAGTGAGCGAAACTAATGAAAACATTGTTGGGGTAAAACCTAAAGGGAAAGACCTAGCACCAAATCCAATTTGCCATCTGATCTAACTTCTGGAGGCAGTCAAAATGAGCCTTAGAATTCTTCCCTACCTTATTCCTGTGCTGAGATACAGGCTGCTCCAACCTGCTGTAAAATGCTTGATTTCGAGAGTGAGCGAAACTAATGAAAACATTGTTGGGGTAAAACCTAAAGGGAAAGACCTAGCACCAAATCCAATTTGCCATCTGATCTAACTTCTGGAGGCAGTCAAAATGAGCCTTAGAATTCTTCCCTACCTTATTCCTGTGCTGAGATACAGGCTGCTCCAACCTGCTGTAAAATGCTTGATTTCGAGAGTGAGCGAAACTAATGAAAACATTGTTGGGGTAAAACCTAAAGGGAAAGACCTAGCACCAAATCCAATTTGCCATCTGATCTAACTTCTGGAGGCAGTCAAAATGATCCTTAGAATTCTTCCCTACCTTATTCCTGTGCTGAGATACAGGCTGCTCCAACCTGCTGTAAAATGCTTGATTTCGAGAGTGAGTGAAACTAATGAAAACATTGTTGGGGTAAAACCTAAAGGGAAAGACCTAGCACCAAATCCAATTTGCCATCTGATCTAACTTCTGGAGGCAGTCAAAATGATCCTTAGAATTCTTCCCTACCTTATTCCTGTGCTGAGATACAGGCTGCTCCAACCTGCTGTAAAATGCTTGATTTCGAGAGTGAGCGAAACTAATGAAAACATTGTTGGGGTAAAACCTAAAGGGAAAGACCTAGCACCAAATCCAATTTGCCATCTGATCTAACTTCTGGAGGCAGTCAAAATGAGCCTTAGAATTCTTCCCTACCTTATTCCTGTGCTGAGATACAGGCTGCTCCAACCTGCTGTAAAATGCTTGATTTCGAGAGTGAGCGAAACTAATGAAAACATTGTTGGGGTAAAACCTAAAGGGAAAGACCTAGCACCAAATCCAATTTGCCATCTGATCTAACTTCTGGAGGCAGTCAAAATGATCCTTAGAATTCTTCCCTACCTTATTCCTGTGCTGAGATACAGGCTGCTCCAACCTGCTGTAAAATGCTTGATTTCGAGAGTGAGCGAAACTAATGAAAACATTGTTGGGGTAAAACCTAAAGGGAAAGACCTAGCAC
>NW_027144409.1:0-37857 GCF_026170545.1 Melanerpes formicivorus | reverse complement strand
TTGGATTTGGTGCTAGGTCTTTCCCTTTAGGTTTTACCCCAACAATGTTTTCATTAGTTTCGCTCACTCTCGAAATCAAGCATTTTACAGGAGGTTGGAGCAGCCTGTATCTCAGCACAGGAATAAGGTAGGGAAGAATTCTAAGGATCATTTTGACTGCCTCCAGAAGTTAGATCAGATGGCAAATTGGATTTGGTGCTAGGTCTTTCCCTTTAGGTTTTACCCCACCAATGTTTTCATTAGTTTCGCTCACTCTCGAAATCAAGCATTTTACAGCAGGTTGGAGCAGCCTGTATCTCAGCACAGGAATAAGGTAGGGAAGAATTCTAAGGATCATTTTGACTGCCTCCAGAAGTTAGATCAGATGGCAAATTGGATTTGGTGCTAGGTCTTTCCCTTTAGGTTTTACCCCAACAATGTTTTCATTAGTTTCGCTCACTCTCGAAATCAAGCATTTTACAGCAGGTTGGAGCAGCCTGTATCTCAGCACAGGAATAAGGTAGGGAAGAATTCAAATACTCATTTTGACTGCCTCCAGAAGTTAGATCAGATGGCAAATTGGATTTGGTGCTAGGTCTTTCCCTTTAGGTTTTACCCCAACAGTGTTTTCATTAGTTTCGCTCACTCTCGAAATCAAGCATTTTACAGGAGGTTGGAGCAGCCTGTATCTCAGCACAGGAATAAGGTAGGGAAGAATTCAAATACTCATTTTGACTGCCTCCAGAAGTTAGATCAGATGGCAAATTGGATTTGGTGCTAGGTCTTTCCCTTTAGGTTTTACCCCAACAATGTTTTCATTAGTTTCGCTCACTCTCGAAATCAAGCATTTTACAGCAGGTTGGAGCAGCCTGTATCTCAGCACAGGAATAAGGTAGGGAAGAATTCTAAGGATCATTTTGACTGCCTCCAGAAGTTAGATCAGATGGCAAATTGGATTTGGTGCTAGGTCTTTCCCTTTAGGTTTTACCCCAACAATGTTTTCATTAGTTTCGCTCACTCTCGAAATCAAGCATTTTACAGGAGGTTGGAGCAGCCTGTATCTCAGCACAGGAATAAGGTAGGGAAGAATTCTAAGGATCATTTTGACTGCCTCCAGAAGTTAGATCAGATGGCAAATTGGATTTGGTGCTAGGTCTTTCCCTTTAGGTTTTACCCCACCAATGTTTTCATTAGTTTCGCTCACTCTCGAAATCAAGCATTTTACAGCAGGTTGGAGCAGCCTGTATCTCAGCACAGGAATAAGGTAGGGAAGAATTCTAAGGATCATTTTGACTGCCTCCAGAAGTTAGATCAGATGGCAAATTGGATTTGGTGCTAGGTCTTTCCCTTTAGGTTTTACCCCAACAATGTTTTCATTAGTTTCGCTCACTCTCGAAATCAAGCATTTTACAGCAGGTTGGAGCAGCCTGTATCTCAGCACAGGAATAAGGTAGGGAAGAATTCAAATACTCATTTTGACTGCCTCCAGAAGTTAGATCAGATGGCAAATTGGATTTGGTGCTAGGTCTTTCCCTTTAGGTTTTACCCCAACAATGTTTTCATTAGTTTCGCTCACTCTCGAAATCAAGCATTTTACAGCAGGTTGGAGCAGCCTGTATCTCAGCACAGGAATAAGGTAGGGAAGAATTCTAAGGATCATTTTGACTGCCTCCAGAAGTTAGATCAGATGGCAAATTGGATTTGGTGCTAGGTCTTTCCCTTTAGGTTTTACCCCAACAATGTTTTCATTAGTTTCGCTCACTCTCGAAATCAAGCATTTTACAGCAGGTTGGAGCAGCCTGTATCTCAGCACAGGAATAAGGTAGGGAAGAATTCAAATACTCATTTTGACTGCCTCCAGAAGTTAGATCAGATGGCAAATTGGATTTGGTGCTAGGTCTTTCCCTTTAGGTTTTACCCCAACAATGTTTTCATTAGTTTCGCTCACTCTCGAAATCAAGCATTTTACAGCAGGTTGGAGCAGCCTGTATCTCAGCACAGGAATAAGGTAGGGAAGAATTCTAAGGATCATTTTGACTGCCTCCAGAAGTTAGATCAGATGGCAAATTGGATTTGGTGCTAGGTCTTTCCCTTTAGGTTTTACCCCAACAATGTTTTCATTAGTTTCGCTCACTCTCGAAATCAAGCATTTTACAGGAGGTTGGAGCAGCCTGTATCTCAGCACAGGAATAAGGTAGGGAAGAATTCAAATACTCATTTTGACTGCCTCCAGAAGTTAGATCAGATGGCAAATTGGATTTGGTGCTAGGTCTTTCCCTTTAGGTTTTACCCCAACAGTGTTTTCATTAGTTTCGCTCACTCTCGAAATCAAGCATTTTACAGCAGGTTGGAGCAGCCTGTATCTCAGCACAGGAATAAGGTAGGGAAGGATTCAAATACTCATTTTGACTGCCTCCAGAAGTTAGATCAGATGGCAAATTGGATTTGGTGCTAGGTCTTTCCCTTTAGGTTTTACCCCAACAGTGTTTTCATTAGTTTCGCTCACTCTCGAAATCAAGCATTTTACAGCAGGTTGGAGCAGCCTGTATCTCAGCACAGGAATAAGGTAGGGAAGAATTCTAAGGATCATTTTGACTGCCTCCAGAAGTTAGATCAGATGGCAAATTGGATTTGGTGCTAGGTCTTTCCCTTTAGGTTTTACCCCAACAATGTTTTCATTAGTTTCGCTCACTCTGGAAATCAAGCATTTTACAGCAGGTTGGAGCAGCCTGTATCTCAGCACAGGAATAAGGTAGGGAAGAATTCAAATACTCATTTTGAGTGCCTCCAGAAGTTAGATCAGATGGCAAATTGGATTTGGTGCTAGGTCTTTCCCTTTAGGTTTTACCCCAACAATGTTTTCATTAGTTTCGCTCACTCTCGAAATCAAGCATTTTACAGCAGGTTGGAGCAGCCTGTATCTCAGCACAGGAATAAGGTAGGGAAGAATTCTAAGGATCATTTTGACTGCCTCCAGAAGTTAGATCAGATGGCAAATTGGATTTGGTGCTAGGTCTTTCCCTTTAGGTTTTACCCCAACAATGTTTTCATTAGTTTCGCTCACTCTCGAAATCAAGCATTTTACAGCAGGTTGGAGCAGCCTGTATCTCAGCACAGGAATAAGGTAGGGAAGAATTCTAAGGATCATTTTGACTGCCTCCAGAAGTTAGATCAGATGGCAAATTGGATTTGGTGCTAGGTCTTTCCCTTTAGGTTTTACCCCAACAATGTTTTCATTAGTTTCGCTCACTCTCGAAATCAAGCATTTTACAGCAGGTTGGAGCAGCCTGTATCTCAGCACAGGAATAAGGTAGGGAAGAATTCTAAGGATCATTTTGACTGCCTCCAGAAGTTAGATCAGATGGCAAATTGGATTTGGTGCTAGGTCTTTCCCTTTAGGTTTTACCCCAACAATGTTTTCATTAGTTTCGCTCACTCTCGAAATCAAGCATTTTACAGCAGGTTGGAGCAGCCTGTATCTCAGCACAGGAATAAGGTAGGGAAGAATTCAAATACTCATTTTGACTGCCTCCAGAAGTTAGATCAGATGGCAAATTGGATTTGGTGCTAGGTCTTTCCCTTTAGGTTTTACCCCAACAATGTTTTCATTAGTTTCGCTCACTCTCGAAATCAAGCATTTTACAGCAGGTTGGAGCAGCCTGTATCTCAGCACAGGAATAAGGTAGGGAAGAATTCTAAGGATCATTTTGACTGCCTCCAGAAGTTAGATCAGATGGCAAATTGGATTTGGTGCTAGGTCTTTCCCTTTAGGTTTTACCCCAACAATGTTTTCATTAGTTTCGCTCACTCTCGAAATCAAGCATTTTACAGCAGGTTGGAGCAGCCTGTATCTCAGCACAGGAATAAGGTAGGGAAGAATTCTAAGGATCATTTTGACTGCCTCCAGAAGTTAGATCAGATGGCAAATTGGATTTGGTGCTAGGTCTTTCCCTTTAGGTTTTACCCCAACAATGTTTTCATTAGTTTCGCTCACTCTCGAAATCAAGCATTTTACAGCAGGTTGGAGCAGCCTGTATCTCAGCACAGGAATAAGGTAGGGAAGAATTCTAAGGATCATTTTGACTGCCTCCAGAAGTTAGATCAGATGGCAAATTGGATTTGGTGCTAGGTCTTTCCCTTTAGGTTTTACCCCACCAATGTTTTCATTAGTTTCGCTCACTCTCGAAATCAAGCATTTTACAGCAGGTTGGAGCAGCCTGTATCTCAGCACAGGAATAAGGTAGGGAAGAATTCTAAGGATCATTTTGACTGCCTCCAGAAGTTAGATCAGATGGCAAATTGGATTTGGTGCTAGGTCTTTCCCTTTAGGTTTTACCCCAACAATGTTTTCATTAGTTTCGCTCACTCTCGAAATCAAGCATTTTACAGCAGGTTGGAGCAGCCTGTATCTCAGCACAGGAATAAGGTAGGGAAGAATTCTAAGGATCATTTTGACTGCCTCCAGAAGTTAGATCAGATGGCAAATTGGATTTGGTGCTAGGTCTTTCCCTTTAGGTTTTACCCCAACAATGTTTTCATTAGTTTCGCTCACTCTCGAAATCAAGCATTTTACAGCAGGTTGGAGCAGCCTGTATCTCAGCACAGGAATAAGGTAGGGAAGAATTCTAAGGATCATTTTGACTGCCTCCAGAAGTTAGATCAGATGGCAAATTGGATTTGGTGCTAGGTCTTTCCCTTTAGGTTTTACCCCACCAATGTTTTCATTAGTTTCGCTCACTCTCGAAATCAAGCATTTTACAGCAGGTTGGAGCAGCCTGTATCTCAGCACAGGAATAAGGTAGGGAAGAATTCTAAGGATCATTTTGACTGCCTCCAGAAGTTAGATCAGATGGCAAATTGGATTTGGTGCTAGGTCTTTCCCTTTAGGTTTTACCCCAACAATGTTTTCATTAGTTTCGCTCACTCTCGAAATCAAGCATTTTACAGCAGGTTGGAGCAGCCTGTATCTCAGCACAGGAATAAGGTAGGGAAGAATTCAAATACTCATTTTGACTGCCTCCAGAAGTTAGATCAGATGGCAAATTGGATTTGGTGCTAGGTCTTTCCCTTTAGGTTTTACCCCAACAGTGTTTTCATTAGTTTCGCTCACTCTCGAAATCAAGCATTTTACAGCAGGTTGGAGCAGCCTGTATCTCAGCACAGGAATAAGGTAGGGAAGAATTCTAAGGATCATTTTGACTGCCTCCAGAAGTTAGATCAGATGGCAAATTGGATTTGGTGCTAGGTCTTTCCCTTTAGGTTTTACCCCAACAATGTTTTCATTAGTTTCGCTCACTCTCGAAATCAAGCATTTTACAGCAGGTTGGAGCAGCCTGTATCTCAGCACAGGAATAAGGTAGGGAAGAATTCTAAGGATCATTTTGACTGCCTCCAGAAGTTAGATCAGATGGCAAATTGGATTTGGTGCTAGGTCTTTCCCTTTAGGTTTTACCCCAACAATGTTTTCATTAGTTTCGCTCACTCTCGAAATCAAGCATTTTACAGCAGGTTGGAGCAGCCTGTATCTCAGCACAGGAATAAGGTAGGGAAGAATTCAAATACTCATTTTGACTGCCTCCAGAAGTTAGATCAGATGGCAAATTGGATTTGGTGCTAGGTCTTTCCCTTTAGGTTTTACCCCAACAATGTTTTCATTAGTTTCGCTCACTCTCGAAATCAAGCATTTTACAGCAGGTTGGAGCAGCCTGTATCTCAGCACAGGAATAAGATAGGGAAGAATTCTAAGGATCATTTTGACTGCCTCCAGAAGTTAGATCAGATGGCAAATTGGATTTGGTGCTAGGTCTTTCCCTTTAGGTTTTACCCCAACAATGTTTTCATTAGTTTCGCTCACTCTCGAAATCAAGCATTTTACAGCAGGTTGGAGCAGCCTGTATCTCAGCACAGGAATAAGGTAGGGAAGAATTCTAAGGATCATTTTGACTGCCTCCAGAAGTTAGATCAGATGGCAAATTGGATTTGGTGCTAGGTCTTTCCCTTTAGGTTTTACCCCAACAATGTTTTCATTAGTTTCGCTCACTCTCGAAATCAAGCATTTTACAGCAGGTTGGAGCAGCCTGTATCTCAGCACAGGAATAAGGTAGGGAAGAATTCAAATACTCATTTTGACTGCCTCCAGAAGTTAGATCAGATGGCAAATTGGATTTGGTGCTAGGTCTTTCCCTTTAGGTTTTACCCCAACAATGTTTTCATTAGTTTCGCTCACTCTCGAAATCAAGCATTTTACAGCAGGTTGGAGCAGCCTGTATCTCAGCACAGGAATAAGGTAGGGAAGAATTCTAAGGATCATTTTGACTGCCTCCAGAAGTTAGATCAGATGGCAAATTGGATTTGGTGCTAGGTCTTTCCCTTTAGGTTTTACCCCAACAATGTTTTCATTAGTTTCGCTCACTCTCGAAATCAAGCATTTTACAGCAGGTTGGAGCAGCCTGTATCTCAGCACAGGAATAAGGTAGGGAAGAATTCAAATACTCATTTTGACTGCCTCCAGAAGTTAGATCAGATGGCAAATTGGATTTGGTGCTAGGTCTTTCCCTTTAGGTTTTACCCCAACAGTGTTTTCATTAGTTTCGCTCACTCTCGAAATCAAGCATTTTACAGCAGGTTGGAGCAGCCTGTATCTCAGCACAGGAATAAGGTAGGGAAGAATTCAAATACTCATTTTGACTGCCTCCAGAAGTTAGATCAGATGGCAAATTGGATTTGGTGCTAGGTCTTTCCCTTTAGGTTTTACCCCAACAGTGTTTTCATTAGTTTCGCTCACTCTCGAAATCAAGCATTTTACAGCAGGTTGGAGCAGCCTGTATCTCAGCACAGGAATAAGGTAGGGAAGAATTCTAAGGATCATTTTGACTGCCTCCAGAAGTTAGATCAGATGGCAAATTGGATTTGGTGCTAGGTCTTTCCCTTTAGGTTTTACCCCAACAATGTTTTCATTAGTTTCGCTCACTCTGGAAATCAAGCATTTTACAGCAGGTTGGAGCAGCCTGTATCTCAGCACAGGAATAAGGTAGGGAAGAATTCAAATACTCATTTTGAGTGCCTCCAGAAGTTAGATCAGATGGCAAATTGGATTTGGTGCTAGGTCTTTCCCTTTAGGTTTTACCCCAACAATGTTTTCATTAGTTTCGCTCACTCTCGAAATCAAGCATTTTACAGCAGGTTGGAGCAGCCTGTATCTCAGCACAGGAATAAGGTAGGGAAGAATTCTAAGGATCATTTTGACTGCCTCCAGAAGTTAGATCAGATGGCAAATTGGATTTGGTGCTAGGTCTTTCCCTTTAGGTTTTACCCCAACAATGTTTTCATTAGTTTCGCTCACTCTCGAAATCAAGCATTTTACAGCAGGTTGGAGCAGCCTGTATCTCAGCACAGGAATAAGGTAGGGAAGAATTCTAAGGATCATTTTGACTGCCTCCAGAAGTTAGATCAGATGGCAAATTGGATTTGGTGCTAGGTCTTTCCCTTTAGGTTTTACCCCACCAATGTTTTCATTAGTTTCGCTCACTCTCGAAATCAAGCATTTTACAGCAGGTTGGAGCAGCCTGTATCTCAGCACAGGAATAAGGTAGGGAAGAATTCTAAGGATCATTTTGACTGCCTCCAGAAGTTAGATCAGATGGCAAATTGGATTTGGTGCTAGGTCTTTCCCTTTAGGTTTTACCCCAACAATGTTTTCATTAGTTTCGCTCACTCTCGAAATCAAGCATTTTACAGCAGGTTGGAGCAGCCTGTATCTCAGCACAGGAATAAGGTAGGGAAGAATTCAAATACTCATTTTGACTGCCTCCAGAAGTTAGATCAGATGGCAAATTGGATTTGGTGCTAGGTCTTTCCCTTTAGGTTTTACCCCAACAATGTTTTCATTAGTTTCGCTCACTCTCGAAATCAAGCATTTTACAGCAGGTTGGAGCAGCCTGTATCTCAGCACAGGAATAAGGTAGGGAAGAATTCTAAGGATCATTTTGACTGCCTCCAGAAGTTAGATCAGATGGCAAATTGGATTTGGTGCTAGGTCTTTCCCTTTAGGTTTTACCCCAACAATGTTTTCATTAGTTTCGCTCACTCTCGAAATCAAGCATTTTACAGCAGGTTGGAGCAGCCTGTATCTCAGCACAGGAATAAGGTAGGGAAGAATTCTAAGGATCATTTTGACTGCCTCCAGAATTTAGATCAGATGGCAAATTGGATTTGGTGCTAGGTCTTTCCCTTTAGGTTTTACCCCAACAATGTTTTCATTAGTTTCGCTCACTCTCGAAATCAAGCATTTTACAGCAGGTTGGAGCAGCCTGTATCTCAGCACAGGAATAAGGTAGGGAAGAATTCTAAGGATCATTTTGACTGCCTCCAGAAGTTAGATCAGATGGCAAATTGGATTTGGTGCTAGGTCTTTCCCTTTAGGTTTTACCCCAACAATGTTTTCATTAGTTTCGCTCACTCTCGAAATCAAGCATTTTACAGCAGGTTGGAGCAGCCTGTATCTCAGCACAGGAATAAGGTAGGGAAGAATTCTAAGGATCATTTTGACTGCCTCCAGAAGTTAGATCAGATGGCAAATTGGATTTGGTGCTAGGTCTTTCCCTTTAGGTTTTACCCCAACAATGTTTTCATTAGTTTCGCTCACTCTCGAAATCAAGCATTTTACAGCAGGTTGGAGCAGCCTGTATCTCAGCACAGGAATAAGGTAGGGAAGAATTCTAAGGATCATTTTGACTGCCTCCAGAAGTTAGATCAGATGGCAAATTGGATTTGGTGCTAGGTCTTTCCCTTTAGGTTTTACCCCAACAATGTTTTCATTAGTTTCGCTCACTCTCGAAATCAAGCATTTTACAGCAGGTTGGAGCAGCCTGTATCTCAGCACAGGAATAAGGTAGGGAAGAATTCTAAGGATCATTTTGACTGCCTCCAGAAGTTAGATCAGATGGCAAATTGGATTTGGTGCTAGGTCTTTCCCTTTAGGTTTTACCCCAACAATGTTTTCATTAGTTTCGCTCACTCTGGAAATCAAGCATTTTACAGCAGGTTGGAGCAGCCTGTATCTCAGCACAGGAATAAGGTAGGGAAGAATTCAGATACTCATTTTGACTGCCTCCAGAAGTTAGATCAGATGGCAAATTGGATTTGGTGCTAGGTCTTTCCCTTTAGGTTTTACCCCAACAATGTTTTCATTAGTTTCGCTCACTCTCGAAATCAAGCATTTTACAGCAGGTTGGAGCAGCCTGTATCTCAGCACAGGAATAAGGTAGGGAAGAATTCAAATACTCATTTTGACTGCCTCCAGAAGTTAGATCAGATGGCAAATTGGATTTGGTGCTAGGTCTTTCCCTTTAGGTTTTACCCCAACAGTGTTTTCATTAGTTTCGCTCACTCTCGAAATCAAGCATTTTACAGCAGGTTGGAGCAGCCTGTATCTCAGCACAGGAATAAGGTAGGGAAGAATTCAAATACTCATTTTGACTGCCTCCAGAAGTTAGATCAGATGGCAAATTGGATTTGGTGCTAGGTCTTTCCCTTTAGGTTTTACCCCAACAGTGTTTTCATTAGTTTCGCTCACTCTCGAAATCAAGCATTTTACAGCAGGTTGGAGCAGCCTGTATCTCAGCACAGGAATAAGGTAGGGAAGAATTCTAAGGATCATTTTGACTGCCTCCAGAAGTTAGATCAGATGGCAAATTGGATTTGGTGCTAGGTCTTTCCCTTTAGGTTTTACCCCAACAATGTTTTCATTAGTTTCGCTCACTCTCGAAATCAAGCATTTTACAGGAGGTTGGAGCAGCCTGTATCTCAGCACAGGAATAAGGTAGGGAAGAATTCAAATACTCATTTTGACTGCCTCCAGAAGTTAGATCAGATGGCAAATTGGATTTGGTGCTAGGTCTTTCCCTTTAGGTTTTACCCCAACAATGTTTTCATTAGTTTCGCTCACTCTCGAAATCAAGCATTTTACAGCAGGTTGGAGCAGCCTGTATCTCAGCACAGGAATAAGGTAGGGAAGAATTCAAATACTCATTTTGACTGCCTCCAGAAGTTAGATCAGATGGCAAATTGGATTTGGTGCTAGGTCTTTCCCTTTAGGTTTTACCCCAACAATGTTTTCATTAGTTTCGCTCACTCTCGAAATCAAGCATTTTACAGCAGGTTGGAGCAGCCTGTATCTCAGCACAGGAATAAGGTAGGGAAGAATTCTAAGGATCATTTTGACTGCCTCCAGAAGTTAGATCAGATGGCAAATTGGATTTGGTGCTAGGTCTTTCCCTTTAGGTTTTACCCCAACAATGTTTTCATTAGTTTCGCTCACTCTCGAAATCAAGCATTTTACAGCAGGTTGGAGCAGCCTGTATCTCAGCACAGGAATAAGGTAGGGAAGAATTCTAAGGATCATTTTGACTGCCTCCAGAAGTTAGATCAGATGGCAAATTGGATTTGGTGCTAGGTCTTTCCCTTTAGGTTTTACCCCAACAATGTTTTCATTAGTTTCGCTCACTCTCGAAATCAAGCATTTTACAGCAGGTTGGAGCAGCCTGTATCTCAGCACAGGAATAAGGTAGGGAAGAATTCAAATACTCATTTTGACTGCCTCCAGAAGTTAGATCAGATGGCAAATTGGATTTGGTGCTAGGTCTTTCCCTTTAGGTTTTACCCCACCAATGTTTTCATTAGTTTCGCTCACTCTCGAAATCAAGCATTTTACAGCAGGTTGGAGCAGCCTGTATCTCAGCACAGGAATAAGGTAGGGAAGAATTCTAAGGATCATTTTGACTGCCTCCAGAAGTTAGATCAGATGGCAAATTGGATTTGGTGCTAGGTCTTTCCCTTTAGGTTTTACCCCAACAATGTTTTCATTAGTTTCGCTCACTCTCGAAATCAAGCATTTTACAGCAGGTTGGAGCAGCCTGTATCTCAGCACAGGAATAAGGTAGGGAAGAATTCAAATACTCATTTTGACTGCCTCCAGAAGTTAGATCAGATGGCAAATTGGATTTGGTGCTAGGTCTTTCCCTTTAGGTTTTACCCCAACAGTGTTTTCATTAGTTTCGCTCACTCTCGAAATCAAGCATTTTACAGCAGGTTGGAGCAGCCTGTATCTCAGCACAGGAATAAGGTAGGGAAGAATTCTAAGGATCATTTTGACTGCCTCCAGAAGTTAGATCAGATGGCAAATTGGATTTGGTGCTAGGTCTTTCCCTTTAGGTTTTACCCCAACAATGTTTTCATTAGTTTCGCTCACTCTCGAAATCAAGCATTTTACAGCAGGTTGGAGCAGCCTGTATCTCAGCACAGGAATAAGGTAGGGAAGAATTCTAAGGATCATTTTGACTGCCTCCAGAAGTTAGATCAGATGGCAAATTGGATTTGGTGCTAGGTCTTTCCCTTTAGGTTTTACCCCAACAATGTTTTCATTAGTTTCGCTCACTCTCGAAATCAAGCATTTTACAGCAGGTTGGAGCAGCCTGTATCTCAGCACAGGAATAAGGTAGGGAAGAATTCAAATACTCATTTTGACTGCCTCCAGAAGTTAGATCAGATGGCAAATTGGATTTGGTGCTAGGTCTTTCCCTTTAGGTTTTACCCCAACAATGTTTTCATTAGTTTCGCTCACTCTCGAAATCAAGCATTTTACAGCAGGTTGGAGCAGCCTGTATCTCAGCACAGGAATAAGATAGGGAAGAATTCTAAGGATCATTTTGACTGCCTCCAGAAGTTAGATCAGATGGCAAATTGGATTTGGTGCTAGGTCTTTCCCTTTAGGTTTTACCCCAACAATGTTTTCATTAGTTTCGCTCACTCTCGAAATCAAGCATTTTACAGCAGGTTGGAGCAGCCTGTATCTCAGCACAGGAATAAGGTAGGGAAGAATTCTAAGGATCATTTTGACTGCCTCCAGAAGTTAGATCAGATGGCAAATTGGATTTGGTGCTAGGTCTTTCCCTTTAGGTTTTACCCCAACAATGTTTTCATTAGTTTCGCTCACTCTCGAAATCAAGCATTTTACAGCAGGTTGGAGCAGCCTGTATCTCAGCACAGGAATAAGGTAGGGAAGAATTCAAATACTCATTTTGACTGCCTCCAGAAGTTAGATCAGATGGCAAATTGGATTTGGTGCTAGGTCTTTCCCTTTAGGTTTTACCCCAACAATGTTTTCATTAGTTTCGCTCACTCTCGAAATCAAGCATTTTACAGCAGGTTGGAGCAGCCTGTATCTCAGCACAGGAATAAGGTAGGGAAGAATTCAGATACTCATTTTGACTGCCTCCAGAAGTTAGATCAGATGGCAAATTGGATTTGGTGCTAGGTCTTTCCCTTTAGGTTTTACCCCAACAATGTTTTCATTAGTTTCGCTCACTCTCGAAATCAAGCATTTTACAGCAGGTTGGAGCAGCCTGTATCTCAGCACAGGAATAAGGTAGGGAAGAATTCAAATACTCATTTTGACTGCCTCCAGAAGTTAGATCAGATGGCAAATTGGATTTGGTGCTAGGTCTTTCCCTTTAGGTTTTACCCCAACAGTGTTTTCATTAGTTTCGCTCACTCTCGAAATCAAGCATTTTACAGCAGGTTGGAGCAGCCTGTATCTCAGCACAGGAATAAGGTAGGGAAGAATTCAAATACTCATTTTGACTGCCTCCAGAAGTTAGATCAGATGGCAAATTGGATTTGGTGCTAGGTCTTTCCCTTTAGGTTTTACCCCAACAGTGTTTTCATTAGTTTCGCTCACTCTCGAAATCAAGCATTTTACAGCAGGTTGGAGCAGCCTGTATCTCAGCACAGGAATAAGGTAGGGAAGAATTCTAAGGATCATTTTGACTGCCTCCAGAAGTTAGATCAGATGGCAAATTGGATTTGGTGCTAGGTCTTTCCCTTTAGGTTTTACCCCAACAATGTTTTCATTAGTTTCGCTCACTCTGGAAATCAAGCATTTTACAGCAGGTTGGAGCAGCCTGTATCTCAGCACAGGAATAAGGTAGGGAAGAATTCAAATACTCATTTTGAGTGCCTCCAGAAGTTAGATCAGATGGCAAATTGGATTTGGTGCTAGGTCTTTCCCTTTAGGTTTTACCCCAACAATGTTTTCATTAGTTTCGCTCACTCTCGAAATCAAGCATTTTACAGCAGGTTGGAGCAGCCTGTATCTCAGCACAGGAATAAGGTAGGGAAGAATTCTAAGGATCATTTTGACTGCCTCCAGAAGTTAGATCAGATGGCAAATTGGATTTGGTGCTAGGTCTTTCCCTTTAGGTTTTACCCCAACAATGTTTTCATTAGTTTCGCTCACTCTCGAAATCAAGCATTTTACAGCAGGTTGGAGCAGCCTGTATCTCAGCACAGGAATAAGGTAGGGAAGAATTCTAAGGATCATTTTGACTGCCTCCAGAAGTTAGATCAGATGGCAAATTGGATTTGGTGCTAGGTCTTTCCCTTTAGGTTTTACCCCACCAATGTTTTCATTAGTTTCGCTCACTCTCGAAATCAAGCATTTTACAGCAGGTTGGAGCAGCCTGTATCTCAGCACAGGAATAAGGTAGGGAAGAATTCTAAGGATCATTTTGACTGCCTCCAGAAGTTAGATCAGATGGCAAATTGGATTTGGTGCTAGGTCTTTCCCTTTAGGTTTTACCCCAACAATGTTTTCATTAGTTTCGCTCACTCTCGAAATCAAGCATTTTACAGCAGGTTGGAGCAGCCTGTATCTCAGCACAGGAATAAGGTAGGGAAGAATTCAAATACTCATTTTGACTGCCTCCAGAAGTTAGATCAGATGGCAAATTGGATTTGGTGCTAGGTCTTTCCCTTTAGGTTTTACCCCAACAATGTTTTCATTAGTTTCGCTCACTCTCGAAATCAAGCATTTTACAGCAGGTTGGAGCAGCCTGTATCTCAGCACAGGAATAAGGTAGGGAAGAATTCAGATACTCATTTTGACTGCCTCCAGAAGTTAGATCAGATGGCAAATTGGATTTGGTGCTAGGTCTTTCCCTTTAGGTTTTACCCCAACAATGTTTTCATTAGTTTCGCTCACTCTCGAAATCAAGCATTTTACAGCAGGTTGGAGCAGCCTGTATCTCAGCACAGGAATAAGGTAGGGAAGAATTCTAAGGATCATTTTGACTGCCTCCAGAAGTTAGATCAGATGGCAAATTGGATTTGGTGCTAGGTCTTTCCCTTTAGGTTTTACCCCACCAATGTTTTCATTAGTTTCGCTCACTCTCGAAATCAAGCATTTTACAGCAGGTTGGAGCAGCCTGTATCTCAGCACAGGAATAAGGTAGGGAAGAATTCTAAGGATCATTTTGACTGCCTCCAGAAGTTAGATCAGATGGCAAATTGGATTTGGTGCTAGGTCTTTCCCTTTAGGTTTTACCCCAACAATGTTTTCATTAGTTTCGCTCACTCTCGAAATCAAGCATTTTACAGCAGGTTGGAGCAGCCTGTATCTCAGCACAGGAATAAGGTAGGGAAGAATTCAAATACTCATTTTGACTGCCTCCAGAAGTTAGATCAGATGGCAAATTGGATTTGGTGCTAGGTCTTTCCCTTTAGGTTTTACCCCAACAATGTTTTCATTAGTTTCGCTCACTCTCGAAATCAAGCATTTTACAGCAGGTTGGAGCAGCCTGTATCTCAGCACAGGAATAAGGTAGGGAAGAATTCAGATACTCATTTTGACTGCCTCCAGAAGTTAGATCAGATGGCAAATTGGATTTGGTGCTAGGTCTTTCCCTTTAGGTTTTACCCCAACAATGTTTTCATTAGTTTCGCTCACTCTCGAAATCAAGCATTTTACAGCAGGTTGGAGCAGCCTGTATCTCAGCACAGGAATAAGGTAGGGAAGAATTCTAAGGATCATTTTGACTGCCTCCAGAAGTTAGATCAGATGGCAAATTGGATTTGGTGCTAGGTCTTTCCCTTTAGGTTTTACCCCAACAATGTTTTCATTAGTTTCGCTCACTCTCGAAATCAAGCATTTTACAGCAGGTTGGAGCAGCCTGTATCTCAGCACAGGAATAAGGTAGGGAAGAATTCAAATACTCATTTTGACTGCCTCCAGAAGTTAGATCAGATGGCAAATTGGATTTGGTGCTAGGTCTTTCCCTTTAGGTTTTACCCCAACAATGTTTTCATTAGTTTCGCTCACTCTCGAAATCAAGCATTTTACAGCAGGTTGGAGCAGCCTGTATCTCAGCACAGGAATAAGGTAGGGAAGAATTCAGATACTCATTTTGACTGCCTCCAGAAGTTAGATCAGATGGCAAATTGGATTTGGTGCTAGGTCTTTCCCTTTAGGTTTTACCCCAACAATGTTTTCATTAGTTTCGCTCACTCTCGAAATCAAGCATTTTACAGCAGGTTGGAGCAGCCTGTATCTCAGCACAGGAATAAGGTAGGGAAGAATTCTAAGGATCATTTTGACTGCCTCCAGAAGTTAGATCAGATGGCAAATTGGATTTGGTGCTAGGTCTTTCCCTTTAGGTTTTACCCCAACAATGTTTTCATTAGTTTCGCTCACTCTGGAAATCAAGCATTTTACAGCAGGTTGGAGCAGCCTGTATCTCAGCACAGGAATAAGGTAGGGAAGAATTCAAATACTCATTTTGACTGCCTCCAGAAGTTAGATCAGATGGCAAATTGGATTTGGTGCTAGGTCTTTCCCTTTAGGTTTTACCCCAACAATGTTTTCATTAGTTTCGCTCACTCTCGAAATCAAGCATTTTACAGCAGGTTGGAGCAGCCTGTATCTCAGCACAGGAATAAGGTAGGGAAGAATTCTAAGGATCATTTTGACTGCCTCCAGAAGTTAGATCAGATGGCAAATTGGATTTGGTGCTAGGTCTTTCCCTTTAGGTTTTACCCCAACAATGTTTTCATTAGTTTCGCTCACTCTCGAAATCAAGCATTTTACAGCAGGTTGGAGCAGCCTGTATCTCAGCACAGGAATAAGGTAGGGAAGAATTCTAAGGATCATTTTGACTGCCTCCAGAAGTTAGATCAGATGGCAAATTGGATTTGGTGCTAGGTCTTTCCCTTTAGGTTTTACCCCAACAATGTTTTCATTAGTTTCGCTCACTCTCGAAATCAAGCATTTTACAGCAGGTTGGAGCAGCCTGTATCTCAGCACAGGAATAAGGTAGGGAAGAATTCTAAGGATCATTTTGACTGCCTCCAGAAGTTAGATCAGATGGCAAATTGGATTTGGTGCTAGGTCTTTCCCTTTAGGTTTTACCCCAACAATGTTTTCATTAGTTTCGCTCACTCTCGAAATCAAGCATTTTACAGCAGGTTGGAGCAGCCTGTATCTCAGCACAGGAATAAGGTAGGGAAGAATTCTAAGGATCATTTTGACTGCCTCCAGAAGTTAGATCAGATGGCAAATTGGATTTGGTGCTAGGTCTTTCCCTTTAGGTTTTACCCCAACAATGTTTTCATTAGTTTCGCTCACTCTCGAAATCAAGCATTTTACAGCAGGTTGGAGCAGCCTGTATCTCAGCACAGGAATAAGGTAGGGAAGAATTCTAAGGATCATTTTGACTGCCTCCAGAAGTTAGATCAGATGGCAAATTGGATTTGGTGCTAGGTCTTTCCCTTTAGGTTTTACCCCAACAATGTTTTCATTAGTTTCGCTCACTCTCGAAATCAAGCATTTTACAGCAGGTTGGAGCAGCCTGTATCTCAGCACAGGAATAAGGTAGGGAAGAATTCTAAGGATCATTTTGACTGCCTCCAGAAGTTAGATCAGATGGCAAATTGGATTTGGTGCTAGGTCTTTCCCTTTAGGTTTTACCCCAACAATGTTTTCATTAGTTTCGCTCACTCTCGAAATCAAGCATTTTACAGCAGGTTGGAGCAGCCTGTATCTCAGCACAGGAATAAGGTAGGGAAGAATTCAAATACTCATTTTGACTGCCTCCAGAAGTTAGATCAGATGGCAAATTGGATTTGGTGCTAGGTCTTTCCCTTTAGGTTTTACCCCAACAATGTTTTCATTAGTTTCGCTCACTCTCGAAATCAAGCATTTTACAGCAGGTTGGAGCAGCCTGTATCTCAGCACAGGAATAAGGTAGGGAAGAATTCAGATACTCATTTTGACTGCCTCCAGAAGTTAGATCAGATGGCAAATTGGATTTGGTGCTAGGTCTTTCCCTTTAGGTTTTACCCCAACAATGTTTTCATTAGTTTCGCTCACTCTCGAAATCAAGCATTTTACAGCAGGTTGGAGCAGCCTGTATCTCAGCACAGGAATAAGGTAGGGAAGAATTCAAATACTCATTTTGACTGCCTCCAGAAGTTAGATCAGATGGCAAATTGGATTTGGTGCTAGGTCTTTCCCTTTAGGTTTTACCCCAACAGTGTTTTCATTAGTTTCGCTCACTCTCGAAATCAAGCATTTTACAGCAGGTTGGAGCAGCCTGTATCTCAGCACAGGAATAAGGTAGGGAAGAATTCAAATACTCATTTTGACTGCCTCCAGAAGTTAGATCAGATGGCAAATTGGATTTGGTGCTAGGTCTTTCCCTTTAGGTTTTACCCCAACAGTGTTTTCATTAGTTTCGCTCACTCTCGAAATCAAGCATTTTACAGCAGGTTGGAGCAGCCTGTATCTCAGCACAGGAATAAGGTAGGGAAGAATTCTAAGGATCATTTTGACTGCCTCCAGAAGTTAGATCAGATGGCAAATTGGATTTGGTGCTAGGTCTTTCCCTTTAGGTTTTACCCCAACAATGTTTTCATTAGTTTCGCTCACTCTGGAAATCAAGCATTTTACAGCAGGTTGGAGCAGCCTGTATCTCAGCACAGGAATAAGGTAGGGAAGAATTCAAATACTCATTTTGAGTGCCTCCAGAAGTTAGATCAGATGGCAAATTGGATTTGGTGCTAGGTCTTTCCCTTTAGGTTTTACCCCAACAATGTTTTCATTAGTTTCGCTCACTCTCGAAATCAAGCATTTTACAGCAGGTTGGAGCAGCCTGTATCTCAGCACAGGAATAAGGTAGGGAAGAATTCTAAGGATCATTTTGACTGCCTCCAGAAGTTAGATCAGATGGCAAATTGGATTTGGTGCTAGGTCTTTCCCTTTAGGTTTTACCCCAACAATGTTTTCATTAGTTTCGCTCACTCTCGAAATCAAGCATTTTACAGCAGGTTGGAGCAGCCTGTATCTCAGCACAGGAATAAGGTAGGGAAGAATTCTAAGGATCATTTTGACTGCCTCCAGAAGTTAGATCAGATGGCAAATTGGATTTGGTGCTAGGTCTTTCCCTTTAGGTTTTACCCCACCAATGTTTTCATTAGTTTCGCTCACTCTCGAAATCAAGCATTTTACAGCAGGTTGGAGCAGCCTGTATCTCAGCACAGGAATAAGGTAGGGAAGAATTCTAAGGATCATTTTGACTGCCTCCAGAAGTTAGATCAGATGGCAAATTGGATTTGGTGCTAGGTCTTTCCCTTTAGGTTTTACCCCAACAATGTTTTCATTAGTTTCGCTCACTCTCGAAATCAAGCATTTTACAGCAGGTTGGAGCAGCCTGTATCTCAGCACAGGAATAAGGTAGGGAAGAATTCAAATACTCATTTTGACTGCCTCCAGAAGTTAGATCAGATGGCAAATTGGATTTGGTGCTAGGTCTTTCCCTTTAGGTTTTACCCCAACAATGTTTTCATTAGTTTCGCTCACTCTCGAAATCAAGCATTTTACAGCAGGTTGGAGCAGCCTGTATCTCAGCACAGGAATAAGGTAGGGAAGAATTCAGATACTCATTTTGACTGCCTCCAGAAGTTAGATCAGATGGCAAATTGGATTTGGTGCTAGGTCTTTCCCTTTAGGTTTTACCCCAACAATGTTTTCATTAGTTTCGCTCACTCTCGAAATCAAGCATTTTACAGCAGGTTGGAGCAGCCTGTATCTCAGCACAGGAATAAGGTAGGGAAGAATTCTAAGGATCATTTTGACTGCCTCCAGAAGTTAGATCAGATGGCAAATTGGATTTGGTGCTAGGTCTTTCCCTTTAGGTTTTACCCCACCAATGTTTTCATTAGTTTCGCTCACTCTCGAAATCAAGCATTTTACAGCAGGTTGGAGCAGCCTGTATCTCAGCACAGGAATAAGGTAGGGAAGAATTCTAAGGATCATTTTGACTGCCTCCAGAAGTTAGATCAGATGGCAAATTGGATTTGGTGCTAGGTCTTTCCCTTTAGGTTTTACCCCAACAATGTTTTCATTAGTTTCGCTCACTCTCGAAATCAAGCATTTTACAGCAGGTTGGAGCAGCCTGTATCTCAGCACAGGAATAAGGTAGGGAAGAATTCAAATACTCATTTTGACTGCCTCCAGAAGTTAGATCAGATGGCAAATTGGATTTGGTGCTAGGTCTTTCCCTTTAGGTTTTACCCCAACAATGTTTTCATTAGTTTCGCTCACTCTCGAAATCAAGCATTTTACAGCAGGTTGGAGCAGCCTGTATCTCAGCACAGGAATAAGGTAGGGAAGAATTCAGATACTCATTTTGACTGCCTCCAGAAGTTAGATCAGATGGCAAATTGGATTTGGTGCTAGGTCTTTCCCTTTAGGTTTTACCCCAACAATGTTTTCATTAGTTTCGCTCACTCTCGAAATCAAGCATTTTACAGCAGGTTGGAGCAGCCTGTATCTCAGCACAGGAATAAGGTAGGGAAGAATTCTAAGGATCATTTTGACTGCCTCCAGAAGTTAGATCAGATGGCAAATTGGATTTGGTGCTAGGTCTTTCCCTTTAGGTTTTACCCCAACAATGTTTTCATTAGTTTCGCTCACTCTCGAAATCAAGCATTTTACAGCAGGTTGGAGCAGCCTGTATCTCAGCACAGGAATAAGGTAGGGAAGAATTCAAATACTCATTTTGACTGCCTCCAGAAGTTAGATCAGATGGCAAATTGGATTTGGTGCTAGGTCTTTCCCTTTAGGTTTTACCCCAACAATGTTTTCATTAGTTTCGCTCACTCTCGAAATCAAGCATTTTACAGCAGGTTGGAGCAGCCTGTATCTCAGCACAGGAATAAGGTAGGGAAGAATTCAGATACTCATTTTGACTGCCTCCAGAAGTTAGATCAGATGGCAAATTGGATTTGGTGCTAGGTCTTTCCCTTTAGGTTTTACCCCAACAATGTTTTCATTAGTTTCGCTCACTCTCGAAATCAAGCATTTTACAGCAGGTTGGAGCAGCCTGTATCTCAGCACAGGAATAAGGTAGGGAAGAATTCAAATACTCATTTTGACTGCCTCCAGAAGTTAGATCAGATGGCAAATTGGATTTGGTGCTAGGTCTTTCCCTTTAGGTTTTACCCCAACAGTGTTTTCATTAGTTTCGCTCACTCTCGAAATCAAGCATTTTACAGCAGGTTGGAGCAGCCTGTATCTCAGCACAGGAATAAGGTAGGGAAGAATTCAAATACTCATTTTGACTGCCTCCAGAAGTTAGATCAGATGGCAAATTGGATTTGGTGCTAGGTCTTTCCCTTTAGGTTTTACCCCAACAGTGTTTTCATTAGTTTCGCTCACTCTCGAAATCAAGCATTTTACAGCAGGTTGGAGCAGCCTGTATCTCAGCACAGGAATAAGGTAGGGAAGAATTCTAAGGATCATTTTGACTGCCTCCAGAAGTTAGATCAGATGGCAAATTGGATTTGGTGCTAGGTCTTTCCCTTTAGGTTTTACCCCAACAATGTTTTCATTAGTTTCGCTCACTCTCGAAATCAAGCATTTTACAGCAGGTTGGAGCAGCCTGTATCTCAGCACAGGAATAAGGTAGGGAAGAATTCAAATACTCATTTTGACTGCCTCCAGAAGTTAGATCAGATGGCAAATTGGATTTGGTGCTAGGTCTTTCCCTTTAGGTTTTACCCCAACAATGTTTTCATTAGTTTCGCTCACTCTCGAAATCAAGCATTTTACAGCAGGTTGGAGCAGCCTGTATCTCAGCACAGGAATAAGGTAGGGAAGAATTCAAATACTCATTTTGACTGCCTCCAGAAGTTAGATCAGATGGCAAATTGGATTTGGTGCTAGGTCTTTCCCTTTAGGTTTTACCCCACCAATGTTTTCATTAGTTTCGCTCACTCTCGAAATCAAGCATTTTACAGCAGGTTGGAGCAGCCTGTATCTCAGCACAGGAATAAGGTAGGGAAGAATTCTAAGGATCATTTTGACTGCCTCCAGAAGTTAGATCAGATGGCAAATTGGATTTGGTGCTAGGTCTTTCCCTTTAGGTTTTACCCCAACAATGTTTTCATTAGTTTCGCTCACTCTCGAAATCAAGCATTTTACAGCAGGTTGGAGCAGCCTGTATCTCAGCACAGGAATAAGGTAGGGAAGAATTCAAATACTCATTTTGACTGCCTCCAGAAGTTAGATCAGATGGCAAATTGGATTTGGTGCTAGGTCTTTCCCTTTAGGTTTTACCCCAACAATGTTTTCATTAGTTTCGCTCACTCTCGAAATCAAGCATTTTACAGCAGGTTGGAGCAGCCTGTATCTCAGCACAGGAATAAGGTAGGGAAGAATTCTAAGGATCATTTTGACTGCCTCCAGAAGTTAGATCAGATGGCAAATTGGATTTGGTGCTAGGTCTTTCCCTTTAGGTTTTACCCCAACAATGTTTTCATTAGTTTCGCTCACTCTCGAAATCAAGCATTTTACAGCAGGTTGGAGCAGCCTGTATCTCAGCACAGGAATAAGGTAGGGAAGAATTCTAAGGATCATTTTGACTGCCTCCAGAAGTTAGATCAGATGGCAAATTGGATTTGGTGCTAGGTCTTTCCCTTTAGGTTTTACCCCAACAATGTTTTCATTAGTTTCGCTCACTCTCGAAATCAAGCATTTTACAGCAGGTTGGAGCAGCCTGTATCTCAGCACAGGAATAAGGTAGGGAAGAATTCTAAGGATCATTTTGACTGCCTCCAGAAGTTAGATCAGATGGCAAATTGGATTTGGTGCTAGGTCTTTCCCTTTAGGTTTTACCCCAACAATGTTTTCATTAGTTTCGCTCACTCTCGAAATCAAGCATTTTACAGCAGGTTGGAGCAGCCTGTATCTCAGCACAGGAATAAGGTAGGGAAGAATTCTAAGGATCATTTTGACTGCCTCCAGAAGTTAGATCAGATGGCAAATTGGATTTGGTGCTAGGTCTTTCCCTTTAGGTTTTACCCCAACAATGTTTTCATTAGTTTCGCTCACTCTCGAAATCAAGCATTTTACAGCAGGTTGGAGCAGCCTGTATCTCAGCACAGGAATAAGGTAGGGAAGAATTCTAAGGATCATTTTGACTGCCTCCAGAAGTTAGATCAGATGGCAAATTGGATTTGGTGCTAGGTCTTTCCCTTTAGGTTTTACCCCAACAATGTTTTCATTAGTTTCGCTCACTCTCGAAATCAAGCATTTTACAGCAGGTTGGAGCAGCCTGTATCTCAGCACAGGAATAAGGTAGGGAAGAATTCAAATACTCATTTTGACTGCCTCCAGAAGTTAGATCAGATGGCAAATTGGATTTGGTGCTAGGTCTTTCCCTTTAGGTTTTACCCCAACAATGTTTTCATTAGTTTCGCTCACTCTCGAAATCAAGCATTTTACAGCAGGTTGGAGCAGCCTGTATCTCAGCACAGGAATAAGGTAGGGAAGAATTCAGATACTCATTTTGACTGCCTCCAGAAGTTAGATCAGATGGCAAATTGGATTTGGTGCTAGGTCTTTCCCTTTAGGTTTTACCCCAACAATGTTTTCATTAGTTTCGCTCACTCTCGAAATCAAGCATTTTACAGCAGGTTGGAGCAGCCTGTATCTCAGCACAGGAATAAGGTAGGGAAGAATTCAAATACTCATTTTGACTGCCTCCAGAAGTTAGATCAGATGGCAAATTGGATTTGGTGCTAGGTCTTTCCCTTTAGGTTTTACCCCAACAGTGTTTTCATTAGTTTCGCTCACTCTCGAAATCAAGCATTTTACAGCAGGTTGGAGCAGCCTGTATCTCAGCACAGGAATAAGGTAGGGAAGAATTCAAATACTCATTTTGACTGCCTCCAGAAGTTAGATCAGATGGCAAATTGGATTTGGTGCTAGGTCTTTCCCTTTAGGTTTTACCCCAACAGTGTTTTCATTAGTTTCGCTCACTCTCGAAATCAAGCATTTTACAGCAGGTTGGAGCAGCCTGTATCTCAGCACAGGAATAAGGTAGGGAAGAATTCTAAGGATCATTTTGACTGCCTCCAGAAGTTAGATCAGATGGCAAATTGGATTTGGTGCTAGGTCTTTCCCTTTAGGTTTTACCCCAACAATGTTTTCATTAGTTTCGCTCACTCTCGAAATCAAGCATTTTACAGGAGGTTGGAGCAGCCTGTATCTCAGCACAGGAATAAGGTAGGGAAGAATTCAAATACTCATTTTGACTGCCTCCAGAAGTTAGATCAGATGGCAAATTGGATTTGGTGCTAGGTCTTTCCCTTTAGGTTTTACCCCAACAATGTTTTCATTAGTTTCGCTCACTCTCGAAATCAAGCATTTTACAGCAGGTTGGAGCAGCCTGTATCTCAGCACAGGAATAAGGTAGGGAAGAATTCAAATACTCATTTTGACTGCCTCCAGAAGTTAGATCAGATGGCAAATTGGATTTGGTGCTAGGTCTTTCCCTTTAGGTTTTACCCCAACAATGTTTTCATTAGTTTCGCTCACTCTCGAAATCAAGCATTTTACAGCAGGTTGGAGCAGCCTGTATCTCAGCACAGGAATAAGGTAGGGAAGAATTCAAATACTCATTTTGACTGCCTCCAGAAGTTAGATCAGATGGCAAATTGGATTTGGTGCTAGGTCTTTCCCTTTAGGTTTTACCCCAACAGTGTTTTCATTAGTTTCGCTCACTCTCGAAATCAAGCATTTTACAGCAGGTTGGAGCAGCCTGTATCTCAGCACAGGAATAAGGTAGGGAAGAATTCTAAGGATCATTTTGACTGCCTCCAGAAGTTAGATCAGATGGCAAATTGGATTTGGTGCTAGGTCTTTCCCTTTAGGTTTTACCCCAACAATGTTTTCATTAGTTTCGCTCACTCTCGAAATCAAGCATTTTACAGCAGGTTGGAGCAGCCTGTATCTCAGCACAGGAATAAGGTAGGGAAGAATTCTAAGGATCATTTTGACTGCCTCCAGAAGTTAGATCAGATGGCAAATTGGATTTGGTGCTAGGTCTTTCCCTTTAGGTTTTACCCCAACAATGTTTTCATTAGTTTCGCTCACTCTCGAAATCAAGCATTTTACAGCAGGTTGGAGCAGCCTGTATCTCAGCACAGGAATAAGGTAGGGAAGAATTCTAAGGATCATTTTGACTGCCTCCAGAAGTTAGATCAGATGGCAAATTGGATTTGGTGCTAGGTCTTTCCCTTTAGGTTTTACCCCAACAATGTTTTCATTAGTTTCGCTCACTCTCGAAATCAAGCATTTTACAGCAGGTTGGAGCAGCCTGTATCTCAGCACAGGAATAAGGTAGGGAAGAATTCTAAGGATCATTTTGACTGCCTCCAGAAGTTAGATCAGATGGCAAATTGGATTTGGTGCTAGGTCTTTCCCTTTAGGTTTTACCCCAACAATGTTTTCATTAGTTTCGCTCACTCTCGAAATCAAGCATTTTACAGCAGGTTGGAGCAGCCTGTATCTCAGCACAGGAATAAGGTAGGGAAGAATTCTAAGGATCATTTTGACTGCCTCCAGAAGTTAGATCAGATGGCAAATTGGATTTGGTGCTAGGTCTTTCCCTTTAGGTTTTACCCCAACAATGTTTTCATTAGTTTCGCTCACTCTCGAAATCAAGCATTTTACAGCAGGTTGGAGCAGCCTGTATCTCAGCACAGGAATAAGGTAGGGAAGAATTCTAAGGATCATTTTGACTGCCTCCAGAAGTTAGATCAGATGGCAAATTGGATTTGGTGCTAGGTCTTTCCCTTTAGGTTTTACCCCAACAATGTTTTCATTAGTTTCGCTCACTCTCGAAATCAAGCATTTTACAGCAGGTTGGAGCAGCCTGTATCTCAGCACAGGAATAAGGTAGGGAAGAATTCAAATACTCATTTTGACTGCCTCCAGAAGTTAGATCAGATGGCAAATTGGATTTGGTGCTAGGTCTTTCCCTTTAGGTTTTACCCCAACAATGTTTTCATTAGTTTCGCTCACTCTCGAAATCAAGCATTTTACAGCAGGTTGGAGCAGCCTGTATCTCAGCACAGGAATAAGGTAGGGAAGAATTCAGATACTCATTTTGACTGCCTCCAGAAGTTAGATCAGATGGCAAATTGGATTTGGTGCTAGGTCTTTCCCTTTAGGTTTTACCCCAACAATGTTTTCATTAGTTTCGCTCACTCTCGAAATCAAGCATTTTACAGCAGGTTGGAGCAGCCTGTATCTCAGCACAGGAATAAGGTAGGGAAGAATTCAAATACTCATTTTGACTGCCTCCAGAAGTTAGATCAGATGGCAAATTGGATTTGGTGCTAGGTCTTTCCCTTTAGGTTTTACCCCAACAGTGTTTTCATTAGTTTCGCTCACTCTCGAAATCAAGCATTTTACAGCAGGTTGGAGCAGCCTGTATCTCAGCACAGGAATAAGGTAGGGAAGAATTCAAATACTCATTTTGACTGCCTCCAGAAGTTAGATCAGATGGCAAATTGGATTTGGTGCTAGGTCTTTCCCTTTAGGTTTTACCCCAACAGTGTTTTCATTAGTTTCGCTCACTCTCGAAATCAAGCATTTTACAGCAGGTTGGAGCAGCCTGTATCTCAGCACAGGAATAAGGTAGGGAAGAATTCTAAGGATCATTTTGACTGCCTCCAGAAGTTAGATCAGATGGCAAATTGGATTTGGTGCTAGGTCTTTCCCTTTAGGTTTTACCCCAACAATGTTTTCATTAGTTTCGCTCACTCTCGAAATCAAGCATTTTACAGCAGGTTGGAGCAGCCTGTATCTCAGCACAGGAATAAGGTAGGGAAGAATTCTAAGGATCATTTTGACTGCCTCCAGAAGTTAGATCAGATGGCAAATTGGATTTGGTGCTAGGTCTTTCCCTTTAGGTTTTACCCCAACAATGTTTTCATTAGTTTCGCTCACTCTCGAAATCAAGCATTTTACAGCAGGTTGGAGCAGCCTGTATCTCAGCACAGGAATAAGGTAGGGAAGAATTCAAATACTCATTTTGACTGCCTCCAGAAGTTAGATCAGATGGCAAATTGGATTTGGTGCTAGGTCTTTCCCTTTAGGTTTTACCCCAACAATGTTTTCATTAGTTTCGCTCACTCTCGAAATCAAGCATTTTACAGCAGGTTGGAGCAGCCTGTATCTCAGCACAGGAATAAGGTAGGGAAGAATTCAAATACTCATTTTGACTGCCTCCAGAAGTTAGATCAGATGGCAAATTGGATTTGGTGCTAGGTCTTTCCCTTTAGGTTTTACCCCAACAGTGTTTTCATTAGTTTCGCTCACTCTCGAAATCAAGCATTTTACAGCAGGTTGGAGCAGCCTGTATCTCAGCACAGGAATAAGGTAGGGAAGAATTCTAAGGATCATTTTGACTGCCTCCAGAAGTTAGATCAGATGGCAAATTGGATTTGGTGCTAGGTCTTTCCCTTTAGGTTTTACCCCAACAATGTTTTCATTAGTTTCGCTCACTCTCGAAATCAAGCATTTTACAGCAGGTTGGAGCAGCCTGTATCTCAGCACAGGAATAAGGTAGGGAAGAATTCTAAGGATCATTTTGACTGCCTCCAGAAGTTAGATCAGATGGCAAATTGGATTTGGTGCTAGGTCTTTCCCTTTAGGTTTTACCCCAACAATGTTTTCATTAGTTTCGCTCACTCTCGAAATCAAGCATTTTACAGCAGGTTGGAGCAGCCTGTATCTCAGCACAGGAATAAGGTAGGGAAGAATTCTAAGGATCATTTTGACTGCCTCCAGAAGTTAGATCAGATGGCAAATTGGATTTGGTGCTAGGTCTTTCCCTTTAGGTTTTACCCCAACAATGTTTTCATTAGTTTCGCTCACTCTCGAAATCAAGCATTTTACAGCAGGTTGGAGCAGCCTGTATCTCAGCACAGGAATAAGGTAGGGAAGAATTCTAAGGATCATTTTGACTGCCTCCAGAAGTTAGATCAGATGGCAAATTGGATTTGGTGCTAGGTCTTTCCCTTTAGGTTTTACCCCAACAATGTTTTCATTAGTTTCGCTCACTCTCGAAATCAAGCATTTTACAGCAGGTTGGAGCAGCCTGTATCTCAGCACAGGAATAAGGTAGGGAAGAATTCTAAGGATCATTTTGACTGCCTCCAGAAGTTAGATCAGATGGCAAATTGGATTTGGTGCTAGGTCTTTCCCTTTAGGTTTTACCCCAACAATGTTTTCATTAGTTTCGCTCACTCTCGAAATCAAGCATTTTACAGCAGGTTGGAGCAGCCTGTATCTCAGCACAGGAATAAGGTAGGGAAGAATTCTAAGGATCATTTTGACTGCCTCCAGAAGTTAGATCAGATGGCAAATTGGATTTGGTGCTAGGTCTTTCCCTTTAGGTTTTACCCCAACAATGTTTTCATTAGTTTCGCTCACTCTCGAAATCAAGCATTTTACAGCAGGTTGGAGCAGCCTGTATCTCAGCACAGGAATAAGGTAGGGAAGAATTCTAAGGATCATTTTGACTGCCTCCAGAAGTTAGATCAGATGGCAAATTGGATTTGGTGCTAGGTCTTTCCCTTTAGGTTTTACCCCAACAATGTTTTCATTAGTTTCGCTCACTCTCGAAATCAAGCATTTTACAGCAGGTTGGAGCAGCCTGTATCTCAGCACAGGAATAAGGTAGGGAAGAATTCTAAGGATCATTTTGACTGCCTCCAGAAGTTAGATCAGATGGCAAATTGGATTTGGTGCTAGGTCTTTCCCTTTAGGTTTTACCCCAACAATGTTTTCATTAGTTTCGCTCACTCTCGAAATCAAGCATTTTACAGCAGGTTGGAGCAGCCTGTATCTCAGCACAGGAATAAGGTAGGGAAGAATTCAAATACTCATTTTGACTGCCTCCAGAAGTTAGATCAGATGGCAAATTGGATTTGGTGCTAGGTCTTTCCCTTTAGGTTTTACCCCAACAATGTTTTCATTAGTTTCGCTCACTCTCGAAATCAAGCATTTTACAGCAGGTTGGAGCAGCCTGTATCTCAGCACAGGAATAAGGTAGGGAAGAATTCTAAGGATCATTTTGACTGCCTCCAGAAGTTAGATCAGATGGCAAATTGGATTTGGTGCTAGGTCTTTCCCTTTAGGTTTTACCCCAACAATGTTTTCATTAGTTTCGCTCACTCTCGAAATCAAGCATTTTACAGCAGGTTGGAGCAGCCTGTATCTCAGCACAGGAATAAGGTAGGGAAGAATTCTAAGGATCATTTTGACTGCCTCCAGAAGTTAGATCAGATGGCAAATTGGATTTGGTGCTAGGTCTTTCCCTTTAGGTTTTACCCCAACAATGTTTTCATTAGTTTCGCTCACTCTCGAAATCAAGCATTTTACAGCAGGTTGGAGCAGCCTGTATCTCAGCACAGGAATAAGGTAGGGAAGAATTCTAAGGATCATTTTGACTGCCTCCAGAAGTTAGATCAGATGGCAAATTGGATTTGGTGCTAGGTCTTTCCCTTTAGGTTTTACCCCAACAATGTTTTCATTAGTTTCGCTCACTCTCGAAATCAAGCATTTTACAGGAGGTTGGAGTAGCCTGTATCTCAGCACAGGAATAAGGTAGGGAAGAATTCAAATACTCATTTTGACTGCCTCCAGAAGTTAGATCAGATGGCAAATTGGATTTGGTGCTAGGTCTTTCCCTTTAGGTTTTACCCCAACAATGTTTTTCATTAGTTTCGCTCACTCTCGAAATCAAGCATTTTACAGCAGGTTGGAGCAGCCTGTATCTCAGCACAGGAATAAGGTAGGGAAGAATTCTAAGGATCATTTTGACTGCCTCCAGAAGTTAGATCAGATGGCAAATTGGATTTGGTGCTAGGTCTTTCCCTTTAGGTTTTACCCCAACAATGTTTTCATTAGTTTCGCTCACTCTCGAAATCAAGCATTTTACAGCAGGTTGGAGCAGCCTGTATCTCAGCACAGGAATAAGGTAGGGAAGAATTCTAAGGATCATTTTGACTGCCTCCAGAAGTTAGATCAGATGGCAAATTGGATTTGGTGCTAGGTCTTTCCCTTTAGGTTTTACCCCAACAATGTTTTCATTAGTTTCGCTCACTCTCGAAATCAAGCATTTTACAGCAGGTTGGAGCAGCCTGTATCTCAGCACAGGAATAAGGTAGGGAAGAATTCTAAGGATCATTTTGACTGCCTCCAGAAGTTAGATCAGATGGCAAATTGGATTTGGTGCTAGGTCTTTCCCTTTAGGTTTTACCCCAACAATGTTTTCATTAGTTTCGCTCACTCTCGAAATCAAGCATTTTACAGCAGGTTGGAGCAGCCTGTATCTCAGCACAGGAATAAGGTAGGGAAGAATTCTAAGGATCATTTTGACTGCCTCCAGAAGTTAGATCAGATGGCAAATTGGATTTGGTGCTAGGTCTTTCCCTTTAGGTTTTACCCCAACAATGTTTTCATTAGTTTCGCTCACTCTCGAAATCAAGCATTTTACAGCAGGTTGGAGCAGCCTGTATCTCAGCACAGGAATAAGGTAGGGAAGAATTCAAATACTCATTTTGACTGCCCTCCAGAAGTTAGATCAGATGGCAAATTGGATTTGGTGCTAGGTCTTTCCCTTTAGGTTTTACCCCAACAATGTTTTCATTAGTTTCGCTCACTCTCGAAATCAAGCATTTTACAGCAGGTTGGAGCAGCCTGTATCTCAGCACAGGAATAAGGTAGGGAAGAATTCTAAGGATCATTTTGACTGCCTCCAGAAGTTAGATCAGATGGCAAATTGGATTTGGTGCTAGGTCTTTCCCTTTAGGTTTTACCCCAACAATGTTTTCATTAGTTTCGCTCACTCTCGAAATCAAGCATTTACAGCAGGTTGGAGCAGCCTGTATCTCAGCACAGGAATAAGGTAGGGAAGAATTCTAAGGATCATTTTGACTGCCTCCAGAAGTTAGATCAGATGGCAAATTGGATTTGGTGCTAGGCCTTTCCCTTTAGGTTTTACCCCAACAATGTTTTCATTAGTTTCGCTCACTCTCGAAATCAAGCATTTTACAGCAGGTTGGAGCAGCCTGTATCTCAGCACAGGAATAAGGTAGGGAAGAATTCTAAGGATCATTTTGACCTGCCCTCCAGAAGTTAGATCAGATGGCAAATTGGATTTGGTGCTAGGTCTTTCCCTTTAGGTTTTACCCCAACAATGTTTTCATTAGTTTCGCTCACTCTCGAAATCAAGCATTTTACAGCAGGTTGGAGCAGCCTGTATCTCAGCACAGGAATAAGGTAGGGAAGAATTCTAAGGATCATTTTGACTGCCTCCAGAAGTTAGATCAGATGGCAAATTGTATTTGTTGCTAGGTCTTTCCCTTTAGGTTTTACCCCCAACAATGTTTTCATTAGTTTCACTCACTCTCGAAATCAAGCATTTTACAGCAGGTTGGAGCAGCCTGTATCTCAGCACAGGAATAAGGTAGGGAAGAATTCTAAGGATCATTTTGACTGCCTCCAGAAGTTAGATCAGATGGCAAATTGGATTTGGTGCTAGGTCTTTCCCTTTAGGTTTTACCCCAACAATGTTTTCATTAGTTTCGCTCACTCTCGAAATCAAGCATTTTACAGCAGGTTGGAGCAGCCTGTATCTCAGCACAGGAATAAGGTAGGGAAGAATTCTAAGGATCATTTTGACTGCCTCCAGAAGTTAGATCAGATGGCAAATTGGATTTGGTGCTAGGTCTTTCCCTTTAGGTTTTACCCCAACAATGTTTTCATTAGTTTCGCTCACTCTCGAAATCAAGCATTTTACAGCAGGTTGGAGCAGCCTGTATCTCAGCACAGAATAAGGTAGGGAAGAATTCTAAGGATCATTTTGACTGCCTCCAGAAGTTAGATCAGATGGCAAATTGGATTTGGTGCTAGGTCTTTCCCTTTAGGTTTTACCCCAACAATGTTTTCATTAGTTTCGCTCACTCTCGAATCAAGCATTTTACAGCAGGTTGGAGCAGCCTGTATCTCAGCACAGGAATAAGGTAGGGAAGAATTCAAATACTCATTTTGACTGCCTCCAGAAGTTAGATCAGATGGCAAATTGGATTTGGTGCTAGGTCTTTCCCTTTAGGTTTTACCCCAACAATGTTTTCATTAGTTTCGCTCACTCTCGAATCAAGCATTTTACAGCAGGTTGGAGCAGCCTGTATCTCAGCACAGGAATAAGGTAGGGAAGAATTCTAAGGATCATTTTGACTGCCTCCAGAAGTTAGATCAGATGGCAAATTGGATTTGGTGCTAGGTCTTTCCCTTTAGGTTTTACCCCAACAATGTTTTCATTAGTTTCGCTCACTCTCGAAATCAAGCATTTTACAGCAGGTTGGAGCAGCCTGTATCTCAGCACAGGAATAAGGTAGGGAAGAATTCTAAGGATCATTTTGACTGCCTCCAGAAGTTAGATCAGATGGCAAATTGGATTTGGTGCTAGGCCTTTCCCTTTAGGTTTTACCCCAACAATGTTTTCATTAGTTTCGCTCACTCTCGAAATCAAGCATTTTACAGCAGGTTGGAGCAGCCTGTATCTCAGCACAGGAATAAGGTAGGGAAGAATTCTAAGGATCATTTTGACTGCCTCCAGAAGTTAGATCAGATGGCAAATTGGATTTGGTGCTAGGTCTTTCCCTTTAGGTTTTACCCCAACAATGTTTTCATTAGTTTCGCTCACTCTCGAAATCAAGCATTTTACAGCAGGTTGGAGCAGCCTGTATCTCAGCACAGGAATAAGGTAGGGAAGAATTCAAATACTCATTTTGACTGCCTCCAGAAGTTAGATCAGATGGCAAATTGGATTTGGTGCTAGGTCTTTCCCCTTTAGGTTTTACCCCAACAATGTTTTCATTAGTTTCGCTCACTCTCGAAATCAAGCATTTTACAGCAGGTTGGAGCAGCCTGTATCTCAGCACAGGAATAAGGTAGGGAAGAATTCAAATACTCATTTTGACTGCCTCCAGAAGTTAGATCAGATGGCAAATTGGATTTGGTGCTAGGTCTTTCCCTTTAGGTTTTACCCCAACAGTGTTTTCATTAGTTTCGCTCACTCTCGAAATCAAGCATTTTACAGCAGGTTGGAGCAGCCTGTATCTCAGCACAGGAATAAGGTAGGGAAGAATTCAAATACTCATTTTGACTGCCTCCAGAAGTTAGATCAGATGGCAAATTGGATTTGGTGCTAGGTCTTTCCCTTTAGGTTTTACCCCAACAATGTTTTCATTAGTTTCGCTCACTCTCGAAATCAAGCATTTTACAGCAGGTTGGAGCAGCCTGTATCTCAGCACAGGAATAAGGTAGGGAAGAATTCTAAGGATCATTTTGACTGCCTCCAGAAGTTAGATCAGATGGCAAATTGGATTTGGTGCTAGGTCTTTCCCTTTAGGTTTTACCCCAACAATGTTTTCATTAGTTTCGCTCACTCTGGAAATCAAGCATTTTACAGCAGGTTGGAGCAGCCTGTATCTCAGCACAGGAATAAGGTAGGGAAGAATTCAAATACTCATTTTGACTGCCTCCAGAAGTTAGATCAGATGGCAAATTGGATTTGGTGCTAGGTCTTTCCCTTTAGGTTTACCCCAACAATGTTTTCATTAGTTTCGCTCACTCTCGAAATCAAGCATTTTACAGCAGGTTGGAGCAGCCTGTATCTCAGCACAGGAATAAGGTAGGGAAGAATTCTAAGGATCATTTTGACTGCCTCCAGAAGTTAGATCAGATGGCAAATTGGATTTGGTGCTAGGTCTTTCCCTTTAGGTTTTACCCCAACAATGTTTTCATTAGTTTCGCTCACTCTCGAAATCAAGCATTTTACAGCAGGTTGGAGCAGCCTGTATCTCAGCACAGGAATAAGGTAGGGAAGAATTCTAAGGATCATTTTGACTGCCTCCAGAAGTTAGATCAGATGGCAAATTGGATTTGGTGCTAGGTCTTTCCCTTTAGGTTTTACCCCAACAATGTTTTCATTAGTTTCGCTCACTCTCGAAATCAAGCATTTTACAGCAGGTTGGAGCAGCCTGTATCTCAGCACAGGAATAAGGTAGGGAAGAATTCTAAGGATCATTTTGACTGCCTCCAGAAGTTAGATCAGATGGCAAATTGGATTGGTGCTAGGTCTTTCCCTTTAGGTTTTTACCCCAACAATGTTTTCATTAGTTTCGCTCACTCTCGAAATCAAGCATTTTACAGCAGGTTGGAGCAGCCTGTATCTCAGCACAGGAATAAGGTAGGGAAGAATTCTAAGGATCATTTTGACTGCCTCCAGAAGTTAGATCAGATGGCAAATTGGATTTGGTGCTAGGTCTTTCCCTTTAGGTTTTACCCCAACAATGTTTTCATTAGTTTCGCTCACTCTCGAAATCAAGCATTTTACAGCAGGTTGGAGCAGCCTGTATCTCAGCACAGGAATAAGGTAGGGAAGAATTCTAAGGATCATTTTGACTGCCTCCAGAAGTTAGATCAGATGGCAAATTGGATTTGGTGCTAGGTCTTTCCCTTTAGGTTTTACCCCAACAATGTTTTCATTAGTTTCGCTCACTCTCGAAATCAAGCATTTTACAGCAGGTTGGAGCAGCCTGTATCTCAGCACAGGAATAAGGTAGGGAAGAATTCTAAGGATCATTTTGACTGCCTCCAGAAGTTAGATCAGATGGCAAATTGGATTTGGTGCTAGGTCTTTCCCTTTAGGTTTTACCCCAACAATGTTTTCATTAGTTTCGCTCACTCTCGAAATCAAGCATTTTACAGCAGGTTGGAGCAGCCTGTATCTCAGCACAGGAATAAGGTAGGGAAGAATTCTAAGGATCATTTTGACTGCCTCCAGAAGTTAGATCAGATGGCAAATTGGATTTGGTGCTAGGTCTTTCCCTTTAGGTTTTACCCCAACAATGTTTTCATTAGTTTCGCTCACTCTCGAAATCAAGCATTTTACAGCAGGTTGGAGCAGCCTGTATCTCAGCACAGGAATAAGGTAGGGAAGAATTCTAAGGATCATTTTGACTGCCTCCAGAAGTTAGATCAGATGGCAAATTGGATTTGGTGCTAGGTCTTTCCCTTTAGGTTTTACCCCAACAATGTTTTCATTAGTTTCGCTCACTCTCGAAATCAAGCATTTTACAGCAGGTTGGAGCAGCCTGTATCTCAGCACAGGAATAAGGTAGGGAAGAATTCTAAGGATCATTTTGACTGCCTCCAGAAGTTAGATCAGATGGCAAATTGGATTTGGTGCTAGGTCTTTCCCTTTAGGTTTTACCCCAACAATGTTTTCATTAGTTTCGCTCACTCTCGAAATCAAGCATTTTACAGCAGGTTGGAGCAGCCTGTATCTCAGCACAGGAATAAGGTAGGGAAGAATTCTAAGGATCATTTTGACTGCCTCCAGAAGTTAGATCAGATGGCAAATTGGATTTGGTGCTAGGTCTTTCCCTTTAGGTTTTACCCCAACAATGTTTTCATTAGTTTCGCTCACTCTCGAAATCAAGCATTTTACAGCAGGTTGGAGCAGCCTGTATCTCAGCACAGGAATAAGTAGGGAAGAATTCTAAGGATCATTTTGACTGCCTCCAGAAGTTAGATCAGATGGCAAATTGGATTTGGTGCTAGGTCTTTCCCATTAGGTTTTACCCCAACAATGTTTTCATTAGTTTCGCTCACTCTCGAAATCAAGCATTTTACAGCAGGTTGGAGCAGCCTGTATCTCAGCACAGGAATAAGGTAGGAAAGAATTCAGATACTCATTTTGACTGCCTCCAGAAGTTAGATCAGATGGCAAATTGGATTTGGTGCTAGGTCTTTCCCTTTAGGTTTTACCCCAACAATGTTTTCATTAGTTTCGCTCACTCTCGAAATCAAGCATTTTACAGCAGGTTGGAGCAGCCTGTATCTCAGCACAGGAATAAGGTAGGGAAGAATTCAAATACTCATTTTGACTGCCTCCAGAAGTTAGATCAGATGGCAAATTGGATTTGGTGCTAGGTCTTTCCCTTTAGGTTTTACCCCAACAGTGTTTTCATTAGTTTCGCTCACTCTCGAAATCAAGCATTTTACAGCAGGTTGGAGCAGCCTGTATCTCAGCACAGGAATAAGGGTAGGGAAGAATTCAAATACTCATTTTGACTGCCTCCAGAAGTTAGATCAGATGGCAAATTGGATTTGGTGCTAGGTCTTTCCCTTTAGGTTTTACCCCAACAGTGTTTTCATTAGTTTCGCTCACTCTCGAAATCAAGCATTTTACAGCAGGTTGGAGCAGCCTGTATCTCAGCACAGGAATAAGGTAGGGAAGAATTCTAAGGATCATTTTGACTGCCTCCAGAAGTTAGATCAGATGGCAAATTGGATTTGGTGCTAGGTCTTTCCCTTTAGGTTTTACCCAACAATGTTTTCATTAGTTTCGCTCACTCTCGAAATCCAAGCATTTTACAGCAGGTTGGAGCAGCCTGTATCTCAGCACAGGAATAAGGTAGGGAAGAATTCAAATACTCATTTTGACTGCCTCCAGAAGTTAGATCAGATGGCAAATTGGATTTGGTGCTAGGTCTTTCCCTTTAGGTTTTACCCCAACAATGTTTTCATTAGTTTCGCTCACTCTCGAAATCAAGCATTTTACCAGCAGGTTGGAGCAGCCTGTATCTCAGCACAGGAATAAGGTAGGGAAGAATTCAAATACTCATTTTCGACTGCCTCCAGAAGTTAGATCAGATGGCAAATTGGATTTGGTGCTAGGTCTTTCCCTTTAGGTTTTACCCCAACAATGTTTTCATTAGTTTCGCTCACTCTCGAAATCAAGCATTTTACAGCAGGTTGGAGCAGCCTGTATCTCAGCACAGGAATAAGGTAGGGAAGAATTCAAATACTCATTTTGACTGCCTCCAGAAGTTAGATCAGATGGCAAATTGGATTTGGTGCTAGGTCTTTCCCTTTAGGTTTTACCCCCAACAGTGTTTTCATTAGTTTCGCTCACTCTCGAAATCAAGCATTTTACAGCAGGTTGGAGCAGCCTGTATCTCAGCACAGGAATAAGGTAGGGAAGAATTCTAAGGCTCATTTTGACTGCCTCCAGAAGTTAGATCAGATGGCAAATTGGATTTGGTGCTAGGTCTTTCCCTTTAGGTTTACCCCAACAATGTTTTCATTAGTTTCGCTCACTCTCGAAATCAAGCATTTTACAGCAGGTTGGAGCAGCCTGTATCTCAGCACAGGAATAAGGTAGGGAAGAATTCTAAGGATCATTTTGACTGCCTCCAGAAGTTAGATCAGATGGCAAATTGGATTTGGTGCTAGGTCTTTCCCTTTAGGTTTTACCCCAACAATGTTTTCATTAGTTTCGCTCACTCTCGAAATCAAGCATTTTACAGCAGGTTGGAGCAGCCTGTATCTCAGCACAGGAATAAGGTAGGGAAGAATTCTAAGGATCATTTTGACTGCCTCCAGAAGTTAGATCAGATGGCAAATTGGATTTGGTGCTAGGTCTTTCCCTTTAGGTTTTAACCCCAACAATGTTTTCATTAGTTTCGCTCACTCTCGAAATCAAGCATTTTACAGCAGGTTGGGAGCAGCCTGTATCTCAGCACAGGAATAAGGTAGGGAAGAATTCTAAGGATCATTTTGACTGCCTCCAGAAGTTAGATCAGATGGCAAATTGGATTTGGTGCTAGGTCTTTCCCTTTAGGTTTTACCCCAACAATGTTTTCATTAGTTGGCTCACTCTCGAAATCAAGCATTTTACAGCAGGTTGGAGCAGCCTGTATCTCAGCACAGGAATAAGGTAGGGAAGAATTCTAAGGATCATTTTGACTGCCTCCAGAAGTTAGATCAGATGGCAAATTGGATTTGGTGCTAGGTCTTTCCCTTTAGGTTTTACCCCCAACAATGTTTTCATTAGTTTCGCTCACTCTCGAAATCAAGCATTTTACAGCAGGTTGGAGCAGCCTGTATCTCAGCACAGGAATAAGGTAGGGAAGAATTCTAAGGATCATTTTGACTGCCTCCAGAAGTTAGATCAGATGGCAAATTGGATTTGGTGCTAGGTCTTTTCCCTTTAGGTTTTACCCCAACAATGTTTTCATTAGTTTCACTCACTCTCGAAATCAAGCATTTTACAGCAGGTTGGAGCAGCCTGTATCTCAGCACAGGAATAAGGTAGGGAAGAATTCTAAGGATCATTTTGACTGCCTCCAGAAGTTAGATCAGATGGCAAATTGGATTTGGTGCTAGGTCTTTCCCTTTAGGTTTTACCCCAACAATGTTTTCATTAGTTTCGCTCACTCTCGAAATCAAGCATTTTACAGCAGGTTGGAGCAGCCTGTATCTCAGCACAGGAATAAGGTAGGGAAGAATTCTAAGGATCATTTTGACTGCTCCAGAAGTTAGATCAGGATGGCAAATTGGATTTGGTGCTAGGTCTTTCCCTTTAGGTTTTACCCCAACAATGTTTTCATTAGTTTCGCTCACTCTCGAAATCAAGCATTTTACAGCAGGTTGGAGCAGCCTGTATCTCAGCACAGGAATAAGGTAGGGAAGAATTCTAAGGATCATTTTGACTGCCTCCAGAAGTTAGATCAGATGGCAAATTGGATTTGGTGCTAGGTCTTTCCCTTTAGGTTTTACCCCAACAATGTTTTCATTAGTTTCGCTCACTCTCGAAATCAAGCATTTTACAGCAG